>NC_142350.1:6367500-6667500 GCF_059441175.1 Urocampus carinirostris | reverse complement strand
TGGGTTCTATTATCCCTAGTTGACTATTGCTGAGAGCAGGGGTCAACACAGTGCATTTTTTTGGCCGTGATCTATTATCCCCTGTCAACTACTGTTGCTGAGAGTGGGGCCTGAGAAAAGTAAGTTTGTTACATGCCTGGGAGCTACTTCCCAGAATTTCACATATCATGAGGGGGTTCTGGTCCCCATTAACCGCAACAAACAAAGGATTACAGTTGTTTTGCAACATTCGTGTCTCCTCTCTACCTTTTCGTAATATGTACGAGGCACTGGAGAACTTGGCTATAATCAGTTGCATGGCTGAGGCTCTAGTGATCTTGAATTTCAGTGAATTTCAGCGCGCATATAATTTTTATTTATTTATGTAATTAATGTATATTTGTTTAGAATTTACAATCGTCCGTAAATAAGGGTCTTAATTGAAATACAATGTGTTTATTTTCTGTACTAGATGCAAGTTGTAGTGTAAATATTTTGTACTGATGTAGCAAATCATCCTTCCATAAATTTGCTCCACGTGCAGTGCAGAAAGGGACTTCTAAAGCCGTATTTGGCCAAATGTGACATTTACTGGATGTAGCATTTGTATTTATATTTGGATCAATTCTAACTACTAATGTATGCAGTTAAGATATTATAAGTTAGTATAAGATAAGATAGTATAAGAATAAGTGATATACTTTTCTTGGTCAAGAAATGTGTGACATTCCTGTTTCACTGGTGTTCCTTTTTAAGTTTTTGGTTGCATACTGCACATCTTCTTGTTTATATCAATCATTCTCTGTGTGAGTGTGAAACCGATTCACTTAATTAGAGTGAATTAATTTACCGTAATTAATTTAATATGAACATATGCTCTGTCGTTTTAGATTTAAGTTTGTACAGGGCTCTATCTTCCTCAGAGGCGCTCAGATTTTTCCCTCTCTTAAAGGTCACCTTCACTGCGGGGGTTTTGAATTCCTATTGAAATAGTAGCACAAATTGGTCGTGTCTCCTTTACCTCTCCGCAATGTGTCCGAGGTATTGGAAAGCGCCTCCGCAATTATTTTGATTTCTGTATAGTGTAGTGACACAATTTGGTTGTGTCTCCCGCTACCTCTTCCTAAAGTGTGCGAGGCACTGGGCAACTCAAGTATAATGATTGAGTTTTTGTATAACAGCGGTTGCACCGTTTGGTTGCGTCTCCTCTCCACCTCATCTTAATTTGCACGAGGCACCAAAGAGCTCTGTAACAGTCTGTCTTCTTTGGAGGCGCTCAGATTTTTGACTCTCTTAAAGGTCACCTTGACTGCAGGTTTTCCGCCTCCCTCCCCCACCCGGTGCATCTGCATGTCTTGAGTCGATCCCAACTAGCGTCTGCAGGGAATTCGGCGTCGCCGCGTAGTGCCGGCCGCTAACGGGGAGACTTGCTGACCGACGCAGAACGCTTGCGTGAGGGAGAGGAGAGGGGGGTGGCGAACTGTCGGAGACATTATCGAGCCGGTGTGAGTCAGCAGCTTGAAGGGGCTCCAGGGCGCGGCACTCCTTTCAACGATTTGCCCGATGCGTATAGAAACACCTTGCTCGTTAGCTAACGGGTGTCAAATCATATTCACCAAATTATTCATTATTATTATTATTATTCATCAGGCACTCCCAGGAACGAAAGGGCCACTTTCCCCCCCCTTTTTTCTTTTTTTTTTTTTTTTTACGACACTCGATTGATATGCGATGTTTATGTGAGCGCCGTAAATCACGATGGCCTCGGAGGGGGCTTAATGGGCGCTCGATTGACCCGCGTGCGGTATTGCGTGTTTGAGAGCAGGACCCGGAGACGGCGTCCCGGCGGTGTACGGCCTGGATGTGACGGATGTGGCCAAGTGGGAGGAGACGGCGCTGAACCCTGCACTGCAGATACTGGACAGTCTGTGCAAGGTGTGGCCTTTCTTCTTCTACTCTTTGCTGTCCCTCACTTTAAAGGCCCAGTGTGTATTACTGTGCCGTGTAAATGTAATTGCCCCCTTCCCGAATTTTGTATTTTTTGCATATTTATCACTCAAACCAATTTTAACATCACTCAGAGACACCCTAATAAACTGCAAAATGCAGTTTTGACATTTGGATTAAATTTATTCAGGCACAAAAAGAAATCAAAACTTACTTTTTGACCATTTTTCTCACTGTCTTCTTGTCTAGCCATTCATGCAAACCTCTGGGCTGCAACCTATGGTTTGCATCTAGCTGCTATTTTTATTGATGGCTGCTCCTGCTTGGTCCTTCAGTGTCACTCACCTTCCACAGCTGGTCGTGCAAGAAAATATGGCCAAAACCTGTGATTTTGGCATTTCCGACTGTTTTTCCCACAGTTTCCTTCTTTAGCCACTTATTATGACACCTTTTTGTAGGTTTGGGCTTGCTGCAGTTGTTGTTGTTAGCTGCTCTTGCTTTGTCATTCAGTGTAACCCGCCTTCCACAGCTGGCCGTGCAAGAAAACACAGCCAAGACCTGTGATTTTGGCATCTTTGACTATTTTTCCCACAGTTTCCTTCTTTAGCCACTTAATATGACACCTTTCTGAAGGTTTGGACTGGCTGCTGTTGTTGTTAGCTGCTCTTGCTTCGTCATTCAGTGTCACACACCTTCAACAGCTGGCCGTGCGAGAAAACATGGCCAAGACCTGTGATTTTGGCATCTTGGACTATTTTTCCCACAGTTTCCTTCTCTAGCCACTCATTAAGACACCTTTCTGTAGGTTTGGGCTGGCTGCAATTGAGTCAGTGTCACTTGCCTTCCATTGCTGGTCATGTAACAGAAAATCAGCCCCGCTTATCAAGCATCTTCGACTATTTTTTTTCCTCGTTTCCCTTTCTAACCACTCATCTTAGCCACTTGCTGCACTCAGGCTCCAGACACTTGTCAAATTCTGATTTTCTATTGCAATCCTTCCTGGCATTTCCCCCTCTAGCTGTTATAGTTAGCCACCTCCACCTGCTCTGACCAACTTTAACCTTAACACCTGGCTTTATATATCGTCGCTGGCTGAAATTCTTCTTTGCTCACGCTAAAAAATAGGTATGCTTTAACGAACTTTAGTGGTGAATTTTTACACACTGTCACTTCAAAATTAAAGTCAATCTCGAATGCAGGTTTTTCTTCGGCAGCTGCATGGGTAAGATGGCAAGTAAATGTAAAAGAGTCGGCTTAGAAGATACCAAGATTGTCTATAAAGTTTTAGAGAAACCACCCAAGGTGGCGTTATTTAATTGTCTTGGCGTTGATTTTAGCACGGCTTGAGTAGAAAACGAAGTTGTCATGTAGAAAAATGCTTGATATATTTTTGGATAATCCTTAATTGACCTGTAATATTTATGCATTTGTTTACCAGGGGGAGGAGCCTTCGATCCCACCAATCAGACTCCAGCGGGCGGAGCTACACAACAAACGCAGCCGGCATACATGCGACTTTTGTGACAAAGTCATCATCGGAGACGTGGAGTGGGCCGGTGAGACTCAAAAATGACCCAAAAAAGAAAATTAAAATCAAATTGTTTATGTGCCTGGTCACGTTATGTCTCCTAATAACACACAGCGCACCTCAAATCCAAAAAGCATCGATTCCACGTGCGTAAGAAGCTCAAAAGTGAAACCGAGACTCCAACACAATCCATCCAGGACACCAACGGCGAACTCCAGGGGAGTAAAGTCGACGTTTCGAAAAAATAAGCTCCATAAACTGTGAATCCATTAAGCTTTTCATCACTTTTTTCCTTTTTTTTCTCCTGTCAGTCGGAACATTTACAACTCAACAGTTTATTATGGAGTCCAAGCTCGGATTATTTTTTCTTTCCAATTTTGTGGAAAAGTGCACTAAAGATACGTTTTAAGGACTCCGGGGGTTTGTGGAGAAATGGAAAGGATTTTTTGGGAGGGCACCGGTATGTTTTTGAGCCAAGACAATCGGACCGTTGTTCCATGACACGCTACATAAATATTTTGAACCTGTTGCTACTACTTTTTTCCTGATTTTGAAACTTCAATGCTTGAATACACTACTGGGACAAAAGTATCGGGACACTGAATGGAGACTAGGTGATAAAGCAAGAAGTAAATTAGGCTGACAAATTCTGAAAGTATGACTTGGAAAACTGAAGAAATAATGTGCCTTACTTAGATTTCTATTTTTATTTTTTCAAATCTATTGTCCGTCTTAAAGACCCAGTGTGTTAGATACAGATGTTGAGAGTTTTTTTTATTTGTATAAAATGAATGATATTGATTCAAATCATAAGATGAAAACATTATCTGATAAACATTTTTTGTATAAAAACGTGTGTGATGGTTGCTCATGATTAAGCAGTCTGGCCTTATTACCGTGGTTTTATTCTCTAGCCACTTGGATGCAGGTTATGGCCCGCTCCTAGCCGTTATTGTTAGGTTTTTATGTCCTTCAATGTCACACAGCTTCCATGCCGAATTCCGTGACTTCGATGTCTTTGACTTTTTTCAGGCTGCAGATCTCCGTAAGACGCTATTGTTATTGGGAGCCGCTCCTGCCTTGTCCTTTAGCATCTCCCGCCTTCCACAGCTATTGATGTAAGCAAACATAACTGAGTTCCATGATGCATGCATGTTCAATATTTTTTCCTCTGATCCTTACCTAGCCACTCTCGTTACCCACATACCTGCAGGTGATGGCTTGTCGTTAGCCACTACTTTTATTGTTAGCCACTCCTGCTTCGTCTTTCAGTCTCACTTGCCATCTATTGCTGGCCAAGCCAATGTCACCGACTCCTGTCATTGCAGCCCCATTGACGTTTTTCTGCTGTTTTGTTATCTAGCCACTCATGTTATCCACTTGGCTACAGGCCCTCCGCTAGCTCTTATTGTTATCGTTTGCCTCTCCTGCCTTAGCCTTCAGCATCACTCACCTTCTCCAGATGGTCATGCTAATAAACCTCGTCGAGTTCTATTTTTCAGACATCTTCAGCATTTTTTACACGGTTTCCTTCTCTAGCCACTCACGTTGTACATTTGGCTGCAGGCTATGACTTGCCGCTAGCCGCTATTTTTATTGTTAGCAATTTCTGCTTTGCTTCTCAGTGTCACACGCCTTTTACAATTAACCATGCAAGCGAACAGCACTATGTGACGTCATTCAAGCATTTTTCCCCTTTTTCCTCTGTTTTCCTCTCTATCCACTCATGTTATCCACTTGGCTTCAGCCTACACTTTTCCACTGTTATAGTCATTAATATTGTTTACAGGCCTCTTAGTAACTGCTCAAGAAAATATGGAAATATGCTTAGAAACTTTGCCAAGAGGGTATGTCTTTGCTCCATTCTGAACTAGAGTGACTTTTAGCGGCAAATTATTACTCACTTTATTTGAATTCAAATATATATCCTGTGTATTTTTCCTTATTTACAAAGAGTATTTGAATACTTAATGAACATTGATCTATGGTGACACATATATCCCAATGAATGCCAGTGTACGGCAAACATGTTGGGCGGCAGTAGCACAGGGGGTAAAGCGCTCGTCTTGGGATCAAAAGATGGCAGGCTCGATTCCCGGCTACTATGTGTTATATGTCGAAGTGTCCTCGGGCAAGACGCCGAATCCCTCATGCTCCCGATAAGGAGCCTCGCTGACACTGCTATCGGTGTGTGAGTGTGTGTGAATGGGTAAGTGTGAAGTGCATTGTAAAGCGTCTTAGGAGGTCTTCAGTGACTTGAAAAGCGCTATATAAACGCCTAACATTTACAGTCAGGTTTGACAAGGCAAAGTCGATTTTTACCAAACGGAATGAAGAGATTTTTGTGTTAAAAAATAAAGAAGACTATTTGTTTGCCAGTTGAACAGAGTCACCTGGAACCCTGACCTCGTGATTCCCAAAGATTTCGGAGCGATGACGTCGCCGTAAATGAGCTAGCGTGTCCCACTTTGACAAAGTGGGTCAGGCCTCGGGCTACTTAGCCGTACAGTACAGAAGTCATATTGGCTGAATTCCAGTTTGTAAATATAGTAAAAATAATGAAGATTTTAAGGGGAAAAAAACATATTATTTTAATGCCGTATCGTTTTGTCCATTTCAAATCATTTTGTTTTATATTTTTAAATATTTTATATTTATTACGTGGGAAATATTATATACTATGTTTCGGAAAGTATCTACTATATGGATTCAATGGTCTTTGTTTTGAATTCAAAAGAAAAATCTCTAGGTAATGATGAAAAATACAACTATCATCATTATCTATTTTTTTTTTTATCTTATAAATTAAGTACAAGAATATTTAAAATGAGCATTTTTTATGATACAACAGATAAGGATCTTTTTGCTAATTTGGTTAAGAATAATTTTGGTGAAATATCAAAAATCTTGAAATGAAAAACAACTACTGCCGCAATAAATAATAATAATAATCATTTAAGATGTATTTGTTTGAATTTTTGTTAAAAAAACAATTATTTTCGCAAAAATAATCTGACCTAATCATTGAGAGTATGGCTCATTTAAAATATAATTATTTTGTTACATTTATTTTATTTTTTTATTTTTATGTATTAATGATTATGTATTTATTTTAGTATTTTTTAAGTAAAGAAGAAAAATAATACTTCAAATAGTGTCATTCCCATTAGACTTGAAAAACATTTTAAACATTTACATTTAGTATACTTGAAATAATCTCATTCTTATTGGAAAAAAGTCAAACTGTGCAGTTTGGCTGAACTTCTACGATATAGTGATTTTGAGTTAAACTGTTAGTTTGGTAAGTATTTTCTTTATCTAAATAATCACTTGAGTAAAAGTAAATGCATGTTGGGTCAATCTTCAACAGAGGAAGGGGGGGGGGCAAAAAAAACCTCGAGAGAAAAGCCTGACGTTTTAAGCCCGAACCCAGCCCAAGCCCACCTCTACTGTATATAATCAAATTAATATTAAAAAACAGAATAAGTGAAATTTTCCGCCTGTTGTTTTTTTTCCCTTTAAAATCAGAAAAATATAAATGAGCTGTGAAAAATGAGCTAGAAAAATTGTGTAAAATATGTTACAAAAAACTAGTAATAACATTTTGAAAATAATACCTAAGTTTTATTGATTTCATTTGACTAGAAAAATAAGTTTTTAGATAAATTCTCAAATAAAAACAAACATTTTAAAGATGCAGCGCGTCATCTGGAAATGTTCTACTCGCTGACGCCATCTTCTGCCTTAAATCATCATTACAGTCTCTGCCAAGCTCCTTTTATGGCCCTTTGAACTCATTTGGCCATTGTTTTCACACCCTTTCACATCAATTATTATTCTTTCAACTTTTTAAAGACACCTCAAGCTAATAAACACAATTTGGTGCCATTTTTTGTTTCTATTCCAAGAACGTATGTAACCAGTAGACAGTATATTCCCGATATAACGTATAGAACCAATATAACATCGGCTGCAAATGCGTTACAACAATAGCGTTAAAATAGAATGCCCTTTTTCCGGATTTAGAGTGGTGTGAGGGTGTTTCCCCTATACATGAGGCCCTTCGTGAGGGAGGGGCCCGGGGCCCGTCTGCCCAGTTACGTAACACTGTGCTGCAGCTTATATAGGATGCTTATTGTGCGTCTAGTCTGGTTGCCCCGGATTTTTGGTCTGCGTCTGGCAGCCGACGTATATCACACACGGCTCGTGTTATTCCCCTGTTATTCTGCACTCTACAACGAGGGCGTCGCACTCATTTTAGCTGGGACAAAAAAACCCGCCGGGGGCCAGACTAGTAGATTAAAGAGAAAGAAAGAAGGTGGAAAAGAAATGGAGAGAGAGAAAGGTAGATGGAGTAAGGGCGAAAGAGGATGGGGAGAGGAAGAGAAGGAGAGCAGAAGAAAGAGAGAATGCGAGCAAAAGAAGAGGAAAGAGAAAAAAAAGAAAAAGGCAGAGGTGGAAAAAGAAAGAGGGAACGAAATAAAAAGAAATAAAGTGAGAATGAGAGAGAAAAAGAACAAGAGAAAAGAGAAAAAGAAAAAAAGAGTAAGCGCAGATAAAAGAGAGAGTGAAATCGAGAAAAATGCGAGAGTAAAGGGTAGGAAAGAGAGGGATGTTGAGAAAGAAAGGTTATTGAAAGAAATTTAGAAAAAAAGGGAGAGCAAGAGAGAAAAATAGAGGGAAAGAGAGAAAAAAGAAAGAAAAAAGAGATAGAGCGAAAGAAAGGGAAAAAGAGAGATACAGCTGCAGTCACTTTGCGAGTGGTGCCCTGTGACCAACCTGCAGCTGGCATTAGTTTGTATGGCACCCCGTCGCGTTGTGCCCGAGAGGACAGGTGTACCGTAGACGTTGGAATATTGGCTTTGAAAGTGCTTATAAAGTGCTTGAATTTGTCTGTAAAAAAGTTGTAAGAATCCTGAACCTTTTGTGTACATTTTACGCAAACAAACCAAAACAATCCTAGTGGACGGTCATTTCCTTAATAGTAGTGTGTCATCCAGTGACTGAGGTAATTTACGGTTAATCCTAATCTGTAATCCCTGGCAATAAACACGCCAAGGCCATCTGGCGCCGGCGAGACGGGGAAAAGGGATGACGCGTGTCCCAAGCCCATCGGCCAATTAGCCAATCGCCATCTTTCTTCTGTATGGATGTGAAGAACAATCGAGTGTTTTAATAACATTTGATATCTATTCTTTCGATTTTTGCATTCGGTCTTTTGTTTCTTTAATTTGATTTAGTTTTCATTCATTTTGATGTATGAGTTTAGAAAATATTTGTAATTGTTTTCATTATTTTATTTAAATATTTTATTATATACATTTTGATGCATTTTAATTTTTAGGATTTCTATTTTTTTAACCTTATTTTTTCAAAAATATTTTTTACGTTTTTATTTATTCTTTTACTGTTGTTTTTAGAAGCACCAAATTTAATTTTTATAAAAGTATTTTTTTTATTTTTTTTGTTTTAGGCAGTTTTTTATGATTTGAATATGTTTATATATCTTGTTGATATGTATTTTATTGTTGTTTAAAACAATTGTTTGCCGCTCCCAAAGCAACTCTAGCTGGGTTTGTTTCTCTCCCTCTCGCTTTCTCTCTCTCTCTCTCTCTCTCTCTCTCTCTCTCTCTCTATTGCTTTTTTCCTCTCTTTCTCTCTTGCTTTTTTCTTTCTCTTGTTTCTGACTTTATCTATTTCTTTTTCTCTTTCACGTCTCTTTTTTTCTCTCTTTCTCTCTGTCTCTCGCTTCTTATTTTCTTCATCTTTTTGGCATTATATTTTCACTCCTCTCTGTCTCTACCCCTCTCCTTTTTTCCCTTTGTTTTCTCTCTCTTTCTTTTCTCTCATTTTTATCTCTTTCTCGATTTTATTTCTTTTTCTCTCTTTGTTTCTCTCTCTTCCTCTCTTTTCTCTGGGTTTCTTTCTCTTCTCATTCGCTCTGTTTCTTTCTTTCTCTCTCAATTACTCACTTTTGCCTCCCTTTTCTCCCTCCCTCGTTTTTTTCTTTCTCTCTTACTCTTTAATTTACTAATCCAGGCCCGGGAATGCTTTTTCTATGATTTGGCCCCCGAGCTCAAATGAATTTGACACCCTGCAATAGAGAATATAAATTATAGTTAGATAAATGAAATACTGTAATAATTCAAGATAAAGCTTTTTTTGTCCGTTTAAAGTTGCATTACTATGCAGGAAATACTCTTTTTCTCACACCTATGTCCCCCCTCCCTTCCCCATAGTATAACACGCCCCCCACCCCTTTTTTTCCAGCAACCCACTGAACTCTTTTCCCCTTGTACATTGTGCGCATGCGCGTGAGACCAAAAGAGTGCGCGCTTGTGTGTGTGCGTCAGGCTTTTTCCCGCCAGTGCGGCGTTTTGTGGGCGTTTTTTCTTCATGGGCGGAGCGAACTCAAGGAGCCACAGATTTCCCGCGTGATATGCAAATCAAGACTGTGTGGGCGGGGACTGGAAACGCCCCTTCTGTAGGGGCTAACTCATTCACTGCCGGTGTTGTGCCCTTTTCCGACTCCTATGCAAATTCCTCCCCCCCTCCGATTTTAAATGAAAAAGAACAACAATTTGTTTACACTGCGGGATCCAATGCAACCAGGGTTTCATTCACAATAAAAAAGACATTACATACGGATATTATAGTAAATCAAATAAATATTATTTGTGTACAATTAGTTGTGATTGCGGAAATCATAGCGTTCAGTGACGTTGGTGACTTTTCCATCCGCGTTAACAAACGCATTTTGTAAAATACGATCGCGCTTTATTGTTTAAATAAACGCCTTATATAGACTAGGATCTCCCAATTATTATAATTAGCTCACTTTATTGTTTTAAAAAGCGTTTTATACAGAATACGATCAGGGGGGGAGGAATTTGCATAGGAGTCGGAAAAGGGCACAACACCGGAAATGTGCTAGGAGACTTAACTTATTTGTGTTAGGTATTTAAAGCACTTTAAGCATAGATTTGTGCATAGTTTTCTT
Organism: Urocampus carinirostris; assembly: GCF_059441175.1. Classification (NCBI taxonomy): domain Eukaryota; kingdom Metazoa; phylum Chordata; class Actinopteri; order Syngnathiformes; family Syngnathidae; genus Urocampus; species Urocampus carinirostris. The sequence goes on along the minus strand of NC_142350.1, from coordinate 6,657,046 downwards.
TAAAATTGTTATTTATGTTAGGCTTCCCGATGTATAGACGTTTATATATATATATATATAATTTTTTTTTTTTTTTTACCCACCTGTATTTGTCAATATTCCAGAAGGTATATTCCGTTTATGTTCAGATTTTTTTCTTTTAATGTTATATATCCATATTTTCTCTATTTAGAGATTTTTTTTTTCTCTTTTAGACAGTATTTTTCCTCCATTTCATCAAGGTAAGAAAATAATCCTCCTTTATTTATCATTATATTTTTTATACAGTAACGTTTTTTAAATTATTTTGCACACAATTTTTGTTATTTATATTTTATAAATTATCAGTAATGTGTCTGCATATTATTTTCTTTTTCTTTTTTTGACTCTACAGTATATGTATCTAGTAGTTTTGAGTTAAATACAACTAGTACAATCAGCAAAGTGCCCGAAGGAGACTCGGGGAGAACATACAAACTCCGCACAGTAAGGCCGGTAGCTGGATTTGAACCCACGCAGGAGGTTCCCTCGACCTCAGAACTGTGCCGCACACGCGCTAATCACTGCGCCGCCGTGCTGCCCTGCCCTGCCGTCCTGACCAGCTCGGTGGCCTTGGGGGTATAGCGCCCGCCCCGAGACTGGGAGGTTGTGGTTCAAGCCTCGGCCGAGTCATACCTAAGACATTGGTACCCATTGCCTCCCTGCTTGGCGTTCAGCATTAGGGGTTGGAATTGGGGGGTTTGGTCACCTAATGACTCCCAACACCTCAGTTGGGTTGAGCGAGGGGGCTGGGAATCCCTCCCTCTTAATGAATCTCCCAAAAAGAGTCAGAAATGACTCTAGCCACCTCCCACTAGGGCAGGGGTCGGGAACCTATGGCTCGCGAGCCATATATGACTCTTTCTACGAGTATCTGTGGCTCAGAGACAGATTTGATTGCATGCAAAATTTCTCCATCTTGTCCAAAACTTGATTTGTCTATCCTATTAAGTTACACGCAAAGCCACTCCGAAACTTACTGATAACTGATTACTTCGCAGTATATATATGGCACGTTTTTCACTACAATTTACAGTCAAGGTGTCACACAAAAAAAATGGGGAAAAAAAACTCGTTTTAGCTGTACAACGCTAAAGAATCCTTTATATAAAAGTTCACTATGTAATCTGTGTTCAGTGTTCAGATACCTTATGATGAATCCACAGAACTGTAAATACGCCAAAACACCGGAAGAGAACTTAGTCATTTGATTGGGTGAGTGGGAGGGATGGGTGGAGCTATGCAAAAAGTACAAGCATTCCCTCCCATCTCTCGCCAAAGGTAAGCACATAAGGCTCCCTATTCTCAGAATGTTGTGACGTTTTTACAAAATAAATGCTTGCATCTGGTTTTGAAACCAATATGTATGATAAAAAAGGGTCAAAAGGAGTTTAACCGATCTTGAGTCATTGCATGAAAGAGACAAGTTTAAAGTGGTATGTTTGTTGATTTTGGGACAGGGGCTCAGGCATTATTCTCTTTTCATAATTTTTATCAAATCATCAAAAATAAATGTGCTAAGACTAAGCTTTTGTCTGGGGCGCGGGTTTAGCAATTTAGTAAATTTGTCTCATAATATATGGTGTGGCTCTTTCCCAAAATAAAATTAATATTTTTTGCTTTTATGACTCTTTGAGTCAAAAATGTTCCCGACCTCTGCACTAGGGGAATATGGCTGTGGTATATGTTTTTATTTTATTTTTCAAAATCTTGGGCATTATTTGTATATTTTTATTTTATAAAATCAAACAAGTTAATAGCCATCCGTTCTCCGATTATTTCATTTTTATTTTTTATATTTTAAAATTTATATATTTTGTAGTATTTTGTTAAATAAAATAAACTAAAATCAGCAAAATGTATTTTCTTCATATTTTTCTGAACTATTTTTTTAATTAATCTGTTTTATTTATTCTGTTTATTTCTGATTTTTTCTTTTAATCTTGCACATCATTTTTACAATATTTACATTTTTTCAATTAATCAAATTATCAGCTATATGTTTTCAAATTATTTTTATGATATTTGAAATGTGAATTTTGTAGTTATTTAGTCAATGAAATATAGTACGATAATCGAAATTAATTTTTTTCTTTTTTTCGAAGTATTATTGATTGTTTGTTTGTTGATATCTTTATTTCATAAAATGAATCAGATTATTTTGTATTTTAATTTATTTATGTTTTTGTTTTATTTGTATTTATTAGTTTTTCATTTAATAAAAATAAACAAAATAATACCAAAATAAGATATTTACCAACCTTTTTTTTATCAGATTTTAAAGATTATTTGAAATCCATCAATCTTAAAATACACATTATAATACATTATATATACTGTATATATGCTGTATATATACTGTATATATCTTAGGTATGACTCGGCCGAGACTTGAACCACAACCTCCCAGTCTCGGGGCGGGCGCTATACCCCCAAGGCCACGGAGCTGGTCAGGACGGAAGGGCAGGGCAGCACGGCGGCGCAGTGGTTAGCGCGTGTGCGGCACAGTTCTGAGGTTGAGGGAACCTACCTCCTGCGTGGGTTCAAATCCAGCTACCGGCCTTACTGTGCGGAGTTTGTATGTTCTCCCCGAGTTTCCTTCGGGTACTTTGCTGATTGTACTAGTTGTATACTGTGTGTGTATATATATATATATATATATATATATATATATATACATAACACATGTGTTACTTTCTTTAATTTTAGTAAAATAAATTATCAAAAATTGTTTACAGTCCTCTATCACAAAATTTAAGTTATATTTTTGCATTTGAATAAAAAAATACATAAAAAAATATATTCAAATATTAGTAAAAGTGAGCCAAACCATCTGCTGTTGATAGCGCGCTAAACCCAAAAATAGCCTTTTCCTGTCCTCTAGTGGTCAAAGTTATAATTGCAATTTACTCAGTGGTTTAAATAGAAATATTCACACGCAAATAATATTGAATTTAGCGTAATTAATCCGTTTTTTTAGGAGCAACAATTACTGTGCTAAAATAAAGACATTTATCTTATATCTTTTAAACACTTTTATCATGTTCTATCGAACGTGAAGATTAAAGTGTGTATGGATAATGATAAATACGTTGTTTGTTTACATTAAATCCAATATAAAATACATTTTGTATGAAAAATAAATTGTAATGACGCACACAGCAACGAGTGAATAAACGCCAAGTTTATTGTTGCACCAAAATGTACAAAATAACAAGCAAATGATTGACCATCAATTAAAAACAGCGTATTTACACGCATCCGTTCCACATGCCACCCGGGTATTCGATACAGACGATACCTGTATCGAAAATATCGGTTTGAAAATCGAATCCATAGCGCCTAATATTCTATAAACATCAAACGTTCAGCATTTTTATTTTGATACTCTTCTTAATTTTATTTTGAAAGCCACTTTTTTTGTCCGACGAAGCAAAAACCGATTCATGAAATCGATTTAAATCGACTGTTCTTTTCTCGACATCATAATTTAATGGTTAAATATCATGAAATAATACATTTTAAAAACAAATATCTTTTTGTGAATTGCATCTGTAGAAAATAATAAATACATTCTTGAACTACCCCCAAAATTATGAATATTAACAATTAGACCCGTAAAATTGTCTCAATCGTGATATTGGCGTAAGACTTAAATGATTGAACGTGTTTTGGATTTGACCCAGAAGTAACTCAAATCAAAAACACTCAATTTGTACAAAAATACTACTGTTTGAATCGTATATTTGGATGTTAACATTATTGTTTCTTATATTAGAAGATGAATCAAAACGCATCTGGGTCAAAAATTACCCTAAAATTACTCAAATGTAAATCATTTAATATGTTCCAAAATGTTTGTGTTTGATTTTTAATTTTGGATGAAGAAAATCTTTTTGGGTAAATATTAGAGGATGATAAAGTATGCCTTGGTCAAAATGACCCAAGGAATATTATTGTCATGATTACTTTTTCAAAGGGGATAATTGTTTTGCGAATTTGATTTTTTTTAGTAGAGTTTGTGACATTTTTTTGTAAATTCAATGATCACCTGGGTCAAAATGACGCAACGATATTATTATTGTGATGTTTGCTTTTTTGTTAATTGTTACGCGAATTGAAAACATTTCTGGAGATGTGATGCTTATGAACAATTCAGAAGAGCCCTGGGTCAAAATGACCCAAGGACGCTAAAAATTGGAATTTTAGTATTAATTGTTCAGTCTTGTGAATTGGAAATTAGATTGTTATTTCCAGTGGTGTTTGTGACAGTTACGAATAATTAAACGAGACGTTGGGTCAGGATGACCCAAGAATATTATTAAAATTGATCATTTTGTTCAGTAGTTGATTTTTGAATTACCTTAATTAGAAATACCCTTGTTATGTCCAGTAGTATTTACGACACTTTTGAAAAATTCAACGAGCTCCCGGGTCAAAATGACAGATAGAAGTTCACGGGAATTCTTACGAGTTAGGGACACCTTTTGCCCTGTTACGTAAACATCTGGGTCAAATTGTCCTTCCTGAGAACCAAATGTAAAAGGAGGGTTAATAAGTGATGAATGTCCTTTTCGAGAATTATTACTAAGGCTTCAAAAAAACTTCAAAGCAATTCTCCGGGGACGCTCCTTCACATTGCTTCGAGGAAAATAGTTCTTTGCGTCCAATCGCGCCCTTTCTTCTTCTTCTCTTTTTATTTTTTTTTCTTCAATATATATCTTATGTTTTTCTTCTTAAATCATCTCTATCTTTTTACTTTACAAAACAAGAGACAGAACGGCGGACAGCTGACAATAAATAGAATTCTTTTTTTTTCTCGCGTTATTCATCTCGGTGGTAAACAAAACGGGGACCCTTGGTGGTCAGGATGTCTTCTTAGGTTCATTGCAGCAGCGCTCTGATCTGTTTGGAGGTGCTGTCGTCGTTTAGATGGCGTGTCGTGTACCTGGAAGAGACATGGAGTCAATTTAGGATGGCCGATACCATTCTTTATTTTAACAGATGCTTCTAAAAATAAAAATAAATGGGGAGAAAAAAAATATTGAAAAAAAGCAATGATATCGTATGTATGCATATTTTACACACACACACATATATATCTCATCTCATCAGCTGCACCGCTTATCCTCAGTAGGGTCTCGGGGGTGCTGGAGCCCATCCCAGCAATCATCGGGCAGTGGGCAGGGGACACCCTGAACTGGTTGCCAGCCAATCGCAGGGCACGCAGGGACAGACAACTCGCTCGCTCATTCAGACCTAGGGACAATTTGGACCGGCCAATTAACCTGACATGCATGTCTTTGGAATGTGGGAGGAAACCGGAGTGCCCGGAGGAAACCCACGCAAGCACGGGGGAGAACATACAAACTCCGCACAGGAAGCTGGATTTGAACCCACACAAGAGGTTCCCAAGACCTTAGAACTGCGCAGCCGTGCTTGCCGACTGAAAATGTATTTGACAAATAATGAACAAATATTTTAAGACTAAACATTGGTGTAATAGGGCAAGTCCCGTAAAAATACACATTCAAATACGTTAAATATTGACATAAACATTCTTTAAAATGTACAGATGAGAGAAAATAATGTAAAAAAATATACATTTAAAAATAAAAAGTAAGGTAAAAATCATAATAATTTTGATATTAAAATGGGTTTCTTTATCATACTGATTTTTCTTCAAATATATTTGCCCCCCCCAAAAAAAAAACTAAAAACAGCGAAATAGTAGTTTTACTATTTCACTACAAAGAGAAGCTTAGTGCGCTTCATGGCCTGAACCCTGAAGATAAAAGTAAGATAAAAGCAGATAGGCGCGGTGGGGGGATAAAATGTAAAGGCTCTTTGAACGCAGTTGGGCATTGTTACCACAGACTTGATAGAGAAAAAATGTAATTTGAAACTTTTTAAGGACTCCGCACCCCACCTTTAATATTAGGAAAAAAAAATACCTCAGCGCATTGAGAAGACCTTCCACGCTATTGGACGGCTGCTCTTTCAGAACCTTGATGCAGCCCTTCATCTGCGCGGGAACAAAATTTGTTTAAAAAAAAACATCCGTTAAAAAGCAATCAATTACTTGCAGTTCCAAAGAAACCGGAAAAGGTAACCCACGTCTATTTTGGAGGTTTTGGCGAATGCCCCCACGGGATGCACGTGGTCGTACAAGATGATGACGCCCACCATCACCCTCATGCAGAACAACATTGTGTCCGTATTGGTGAACCTGCAGCGGTACTCCCTGAAAAGAGACCCCAAAAAACTTAAAATGAGGATAACAGATAACATTTTTTTACAGATTACTAATAAATCTATATATCTTTTGGAGAGTTGGATTTTAACAATTGCTTGATTAATACTTAAGTTGTGTGTCAGTCACAACTATGAGAGCCATAACTCTGACATATAGACAGAATATATATGGCTGAGTTCTCCAGGGCCTCCTACACTTTATGAGAGGAGACACGACCAAGTACGATTACTTCTATAGAAAATCAAAATACTTGTCGTTGAGTTCACTGGTGCCTCACATATATTAGAAAGAGCTAGAGAGGATAACCAACCAAATTATGCCACTACTTTTATCGAAAATAAATGTGTTCAAGCTCTCCGGTGCCTCACACTTTAAGATGAGCTCAAGAGGAGACACAACCAAGTTAAGCTACTACTCTTATGTAAAATTCAAATATTAATTGGTGCCTCACTCACATTAAAAAGGGGTTAGAGGAGACACGACTAAGTTGAGCATCTACTTTTATAGAAAATCTAAATACGTATGGTTGCGTTCACTGGTGCCTCACTCACATTAAGAAGAGGTAGAGAGGAAAACCAAACAAGTAGTGCTACTACTTTTGTAGACAATAAATGTTTGAGCTCTCTGGTGCCTCGCATTTTATGAACATGTAGAGAGAAGACACAACCAAGTTGTCGACGACTTCTATGCCTCATATACATTAGGAAGAAGTAGAGAGGAGTTGTGCTATTTTCTATAGAAAATCAAAACTAACTATGGTCCAGCTTTTCTGTGCCTCACAGACTTCAAGAAGAAAAAGAAAGGTGACATGACCAAGTTGTGTTATTACTTGTTTACAAATCGAAATAATTATGAAGATCTCCGATAGCCTGCTTACATTGACGAGGAAGAGAGGTGACACGACCAAGTTGTGATACTACTTCTATGTTCAAATACTGGACCGATACTTATCATGCATCGCTAATAAATACTCACGGGGTCTCGAGCATGACACGACAGACGCAGGCCATAGTACTCAGACAGTCGGTGGTGTCCTCGATGGGTAGGGTCTTGTTCTAAAACACAAACGTCTTATTTTGAAATTTTTACTAAAATAAATCTTTTCTCCCGATCTGATTTCCGGATACCTCAGAGACAAACTTGGTAGTGGCGTTGCTAAGCGTCTTTAGCATGGGCGTGGCCTCCGCATAGAACAGAGACATCCGATTGGCCATCTCGTTGTTGACTTCGTTTTCCGCTTCCAGCTAACACACGGAAAGATTTTTTCTTTTTCGTGAAAATCTGATTTTTTTTTCCATTACGCGATTTTTACCTGCTGATTGTTGAGTCTGTTCCGACTAATCGTCCTCCTGTAGTAGCTGAAGTCGTTTTGAATGGCTGGATTTGTCATCTATGCAAAAATAGACTAATTATTAATGAATATTTTACCTGTAGCATTAACAGCAGCGCATGAAACAGCGGCACATTAGCGGCAAGTTTTCCTTATCTAAAGAGGGATGGGCGCCACCAGGCTGTAATTGCCTAGGAAAAACCGCAGGAAATGGTGCCCCTATGACCCTATAAGTTATGGGATCCAATCAAGCAACTTAGAGTTAATCAGGGCCCTATGAAAAATTACCAACAACTATTCAAAATTCAGTCACCGCTATTGTTAGCTATGTTAACATTAGCACAGCTTGTTAGCTCTGTATCTTAGAAAAATCCATCATAGATACTATTTCAGTTTTTTTGTTTGCTAGTTTGGCACCCGAGGGCTTCCGTCTAGATATTTGTTTTTATTTCTATTTTTTTTAACAAATATTTTCCTCACCTTAAGTTCATCGAAGCTGAGCGTAAAGTGCAGTATTTCGGCAAATTGCTTTGCTAGGGCCTGCTCCCGTTCCAGGTGCTGCATGGGGGCGTAGGGAGGGCTTGTTAGCGCCTCCAGCAGGCTACGCAGAGCATTTTCTATAACATGAAAATAAATGATAATAATAATCAATATAAATGTGAAAAAAAATCATCTGTAAAGATAATAATATCCTGCTTTAGGTCAAAAATGGACTTGAAATGCTAACTATAGCGTTGAAAGCCGTTAGCTTGCTAGGGGGAGCTAACATAAAGTGCTAATTGAAAACATTCAAGCTAGCTGGTACAGTCAGCAGAAATCGTTTCGAGTTAGTAAGACTAACTAAGGACATATCTGTTGAAAGTTAGCTTGACTTATGAGGGACTAATTAGCTACTTTGGTCAGACTGTTATAATTATAATTATAATTTCCTTATAATTTCCTTTGTATTGTCATTCTTTGTAACAATGTACACAGAACGAAATGTCGATACACCTGACCCGTTGTAGCGAGCCGATGCAGCCGCAGCCAACAGAGGGCGCCGCCATTTTACCAATGTTATAAGTCTTAGGTATGACTCGGCCGAGGCGCGAACCAGCGACCTCCCAGTCTCAAAGCGGGCGCCCTACCATCTAGGCTACTGAGCTGGTAGCTGGCTAGATGAACTCAAACTAACTAGCTAAGTCCGTAAGAATCTTTACTTGTTGGTCAGACTGAGTGGGGACATATTTGTTAAAAGTTAACCCGAGTTGTGAAGGACCAATCGGCTACTTTAGTCAGACAGTTTGGTAGCTAGTTGAGCTCAAGTGAAGAATCTTTGCTAGTTGCTTTGACTCACTAGGGACATGTTTGTTGACCAAATTATGAAATAATAAGGAAAAATTAGCGAACCAACTTGTTGGTATGTTTGTTGTTAACGAACTCAGATATCTGAAAGTCAGAAAAATTTGGCAGGGAAGTAGATAGCTATCATGATAAGCAGCTAGCTTAGTAGGGGAATGCTGAAAAAAAAAATCTAGTTGAAAGCATTCAAGCTAGATAGCGAAATTGGTAGGAATCTTTAAATGTTGGTTACACTAAATAATTGTAAAAGTTAGCTGAGATAAATAGCTACTTTCGTCAAACAGTTAGCAAGCCATTTGAACTCAGATAACAACGTAAATTGGTAGGAATTATTGTTAGTTGGTTAGCCTCAGTAGGGGCATTATTTAAAGGTAAGCTTATATTTATCTACCTTGGTCAAGAAGGGTGACCGACAGTAAGACAAACACATACAATAACAAAGAAATTAAAAAAGGGAAAAAAAATAGCAAAAAACACACGCAAACATTTTTGGACCATGGCCAACCCAAATGCCCAAACACCCAAACAAGTTAAGCACCTCGGCAACTAAGTTGGTCATGCCTTCGTCCCTCTAGATGAAACGGGACACAAGAAAGCGGCCACGTCACTCGGGTCAGGGTGACACAACACACTCTTTTGTTCAACAGCAGGGCCCGACAGCTTTCACTGGTTTACCCCTGCCGCATCATACAGGTGCCCGGCCCATCCCTTAGAACACGTCTAAACATCCCACTACCCTATTACAACACCTCTCCACTCATTCCTATCACCAACAAGAGCTCGAGCTTCCACTACATTGAGACCACTTTCTTCAGTGCACTCATAACACCATCCATCCACGACAATCGCGGCCTTCCTCTTGGTCTCCTTCCATTTACTTCTGCTCTGTAGATCCTCTTCAACATTTGCTCCTCATCCATCCTCTCCATGTGTCCAAACCAACCAAGTGCTCTCTTATCCACACGCTTGCTCAGTTCCACTACTACTCCAATTTTGTCTCTCACAACTTCATTTCTCAATCCATCCAATCTTGTCACTCCTAACATACTCCTCAAACACTTCATCTCAAAAACATTTAATTTCCTACTCAAATCTGCATTCAGGCTCCAAGTCTCTGCACCATACAACACAGTCGGCACAATCACACTCTCATTTAGTCCCCTCTTAACATCCATACTCATACTCTTGTTGCTCATCACTCTCCTCAGAGCACCCAAAACCTTGCTTCCTTGATTCACTCTGTGCAATACCTCGCACTCCATTCCACCAAGTGCAGCCACATCACAACCCACGTACCTGAAGCTTTCAACTTCTTCCAGCACCTGTCCATGCAACCTCATTTTTAACGCCATGCCCACTCATCACGTGAACACTTCATCACCTTACTCTTCCCAACATTCACACATAACGTACGTCCATCACATACTCTTCCAAAATACGTTACCAACCTTCTCAATGTTTCCTCAGAATCAGCCACAAGCGCTGTGTCATCTGCAAACAACAACTGACTTACCTACCACACCGATCCACTGTTATCCATCATCTCTACACCTCTGCCAAATACTCCTCTCACCACTCTCACCACACCATCCATGTACACATTAAACAGCCATGGTAACATCACACACCCCTGTCTCACACCAGTCAAACCAGGGAACCACTCATTTGTCTCACTCCCTACCCTTACACATGCTCTGCTGTTCACATAAAAACTCTTCAATGCTTCCAACAATTTTCCACCCACTCCATTCATTACCATCACTTGCCACAACGCCTTTCTATCAACTCTGTCATATGCCTTTTCCAAGTCCATGCAAGCCAAATAAACATCCTTACCTTTTGCAAAATATTTCTCACACAAATGATTAGCTTACTTAAAGTTAACTATGTAGTTTCATATGAATATTTGTTTGTTTGTTTGTTAGATTAAGGAGGGCCACATTTGTAAAGGTTAGCTTAGGTTATATAGGAATAAAGAAGAAAATAGTGACTATAGTCAAAAAGTTGGCCAGCCAGCTAAACTCAGGCAAACTAGCTAGGTCGGTAGGAATCTCTACTAGTTAGTTTGACTAAGTAAGGACATTATTGTTAAAAGTTAGCCTGGGTTATGAAGGAATGACAGCAATTTAGCTACTTTAGTCAGTTAGCTATGGGGACGCTAAAATAAGTTGCTGGTTGTAAGTATTTGTTAAAAATTAGCCTTAGTTAGCCCGAGATAAACAAGCTTCTTTAGTCAGACAGCTACTTATTGAGTTGAACTCAAGCTAACAATGTAAATCGAAAGGAATTATTGCTAGTTAAGCATAAATATGGACATTGGTTAAAGGTTAATTTACTTAAATCCGTTAGGGGTTGTTTTTTTCCCCTGGATTAATAATTTTATTATTTCCGAGATTTATTAATCAACATAATAATTGTATCATAAACAATTCCTTGCAGTGTTTTTTTTTTAAAAAAATGCTATAAAATAAAATACAAAAACACCTACATGTGAAAATCTATCAAACTCATATATAAATCAACTCATTTGTATTTATTTATAACTATTATTATTTTATCCATTTTAGCTGGTTACTAAAGATTAGCTTAATCCAAAGGTGTAAAACAGGCCGGCCTGCGACCCGAATCAGGCCTGAAAGAAGACACTCAGAGAAGCGCAAGAGAACAATGAGCTGCAGTTTTAAATATGTCCAATTTATGTCACGTAAGCCACTTGCAAAGTAGTAGTATCTCTCTCTCTCTCTACTTTTGTCTATGTTTTTCTCTCCCTCTCTTCCCCCCTCTCTATCTCTCCTTTTTCTCACATTCTTTCTTTCTCACTCCCTTTCTTTCTCTCTTTTTCCCATGCTCACTCTTCCTTTGGCTTTTTCTCTTCTCTTATTCTTTTGATCTCTTTCTTTCTCACTTTCCTTCTCTCTTTATTTTTGTTATTTATTTTTCCTTCTCTTTGTTTCTCTCTTTGTTTCTATTTCTATCTCCTTTTTTTCTCTCGAATGTGCCTTCTTCATTTTTCATACTCTTCCTCCCTTTTTCTCTCTTGCCTTCTTTCTCTCTCTCTCTCTCACTTTCTTTTCCTTGTTATCTCTGTCTCCGTCTCTCTTTCTTTCTCTCTTTCTCTTAAACCTACCAGTGCTGTCCCACGGATGAGGCTAAATTACATAGTTAAAGACTTGGCTGGATATTTTCGTGAGTTTCGGTACCCCTGATGTTCTTTCCCTCTCATGTTACTCAACAAGCTTATCGACGTACCGCTGACCGTGCGTGTCCCCGGAGCATGGGACTTTTGTAACGTCATTAGCGCCGATAAATTATCGCTGAGCCAAGTAGGAACATAATGTTCGATTCCTTGAGGAGGCGGAGGCGGCTCCATCCCATTCGCTCTCTCTCGGTTACTGTAGCAACAGCAGCATCTTTTACTCACCCAGGCGCAGCGAGAACTCGTAGAAGCGCTTCAGTTTGGCCACCAGAGGGCACACTGCGTTCCAGGCCTTCTCTTGCAGATTCAGGTCGCCCGGGTTCTGGATGGCCTGCGAGGGCGGGGATTGTTCAAAAAAATCGGCGCAAAAAAAAAATCGATTTTTCACCGATACTTACTTCTCGTATCTCCTGCCCGGCGCCGTTATAGGACTGCAACTCTGCCAGGATTTTGTGGGCCTCTTCCAGAACAGCGCTGACTTGGTTCCACACGGCAGTTTCCGCCTCGGTGGGCTGGGCGTCTATTGGATTATCGGTAGAAATCGGTAAAACGGAGATTCCAACCTTTATTGGCGTCCATACGTCAATTGAAAGGAGCGTTACTGCAAGCGGTTCGTCAATAATCGTCTGTTACGATCGGTTAATTGGCGACAGGATGTATTTCCATTTGTTAGGAAAGCATGCTTGTTCGATTTCATCACTTGAAAGTAATACGGTATAAAATCTATTTTCTTTGAAATGGATGTCATTTTAAAAATATTTTATGTAAACTTTGTATCGACTATAAAAGTTTTTTTATGAATCAATTAAATATAATTTTTTCTATTTTCTTGAGTATTCAATCCATATTTTATGTTATGTTGGGATGTATCACCTTTTTCATTTGGAAATTCTACAAATCGTTTGCATTTCCTTTTAGCAGCTAACATTAGCCATCACTGTTAGCATCAGCAGCAGCACATTAGCGGGACATTTCACACGATCATAATGAATCTGGATTGCTTAAGAATACCATTAAAAATTTGGAAATTGAAAGTGCTCTCTGAGCTCTGCCAATGCTTGCACAGTCTTGTTAGCGGTTAGTTGGTAAAGTTAGCGGATAATTGCTAACGTTAACTAGGTGCTTTAGCAGCACATTTTTCATCGTGAACTCATTGTTCTTCAAGAATACTAAAAAAGAAAACAAAAATGAGCTATTGTCAATGTTCAGGTTCCTGTTTGGGGGTAATTGCTAACATTAACAAGCCATGTTTGCATTAGCAGGAAATATTCCATAGTTAACTGCGATTAAAAGAAATTCAAAGTGCTTGCCAAGCCTTTGTCAATGCGTATTCCTAACATTAGCTAGGCGCTTCAGAATTAGCTGTGGTGTACTAGTTGGATTTTTTTTACCGTGGATTTATAAATGATCCGAATTTCTAAAAAAACAAAAGTGCTCTCTGCGCTCTTTTTAATTTGTATGCTCCTGTTAGTGGCTAATTGCTAACGTAAGCTAGCCACATTAGCATTAGCCACAAATTTTCCATGGTTAATCAGGATCGCAAAAAATTACAAACAAAAAATAACAAGTTAAAGTGCTTGCTGGTATCAGCGACTTAGTTACATACACAGGTGACACATACACAAAGGGAAGGGGGCGGGGTCAGAAGCCAAATGAGGATGAGTGATTGGTGGAAATAAAAAAAATAAAAAATGATCAAACGAAAAAAAAAAGCAGATGGTCTCACGTTCAAAGTCAAGGAAAACAATGGGGCCATGCTCGAGTTCAGCGCAAGCTAGCACTTTCAGGAGATTTCCCATCAGCCCCCTGCCTGGAACACAAAGAGGGGGGCAAATCTGAGGGTTGGGGGCCAGGGGGGGTCTTTGTGCGTGCACGTGCTGGAATGGACACGCAACTTCTGTAATCCCGCTTAAAAATTAAAAAGTAATTATCCTAAAATTATTCCCTGTCTGCACTAATGCTAGCGCTCATCTGGCTGTCTGCAAATGCTAACTGATGCTGTCATCATTCCTAGCCGTTAACCGTAGTTTGCTCAACACTAGCCAGTGATATAGTGTCAGCTAATGCTAGTAGCTAGGCAATAACTCCAGCATCTGTGGTGCTGGTTGCTAATGCTAGCCGGAGCTGTTATCAAAGCTAGCCTCTAAATGTAGCATGCACAATGCAAACAGCTATTGCAGTGTACACTAATGCTAACAGCTGTGTTGTTAAAGCTATTGATTATTTTTTGCCTGCACAATGCCAAATAGTTATGCTAGCGCCTGTGTTGATAGCTGCTAATGCTAGTGGCGCCTGTCATCACAGATGGCCACTAACTTCAGTGTGCAAAACACTAGCAGACAATGCAGAATCCGCTAATGATCGCAGCTATGTCATCAAAGCATAATTCTAGCGTGCACAAAAGTAGGCACTAACACTATTGTCAATGATGCTACCTGCTTTTCTAGTGGCGGCCCCTGTAACAGCTAGCCATTATTTCTAGTGTACAATGCTAATGCTAGCAGCAGCCATTGGGAAAGCTTTACATTAATTCTAGTGTTCAAAATGCTAGGCACTGTGGTGCTAGCTGATAATGCTAGTCGCAGTTGTCATCAAAGCTGGCTGCAGCTGAGTCTGGATTGCATAATGATAGTCACTTACGCTAGCATCGATAATAATGTTGGCAGCAGCTGTCATCAACTCTAACCACCAACCTTACTGAGATCATTAGCTGCTCATGTGATACACTCTAGATTTTCCAACAGGTTAAATTGAATGGAATTAGCTACGAAATGCTAATGCTAGTGGCAGGCTGCAAAATTTACCGTGCACAACACGACTTGTAAAAAGCAACAGTTTCTTAGAAATGCCAACAGGGTGAATTTAATTGAATTAAATCATATACAAATTTGATACTGCTAGCAAAAGTTAGCCATTAATTCCAACATACACAACACTTGATATTAATGCTAGCATCCGTGGTGCCAGTTGCTATTGCTAGCAGAAGCCGCTATTAAAGTTCGATGTTCACTGAAGCATGTACAGCAATAGGCACTTATGCTAGTGTCTCTGCTGCTACCCGCTAATGTCAACTCAAGTCATGTTTGCTAGCGGTAGCTGTCATCAAGGCTAGCTGCTAACTATGCTCGTCGCTAAAGCAATACTCATTTACCGTTTTTAAGAAATGTCATGCTTTTTTACCGACTCTCTGGGGACTAGAGAAGCTCGGATAACGACAACACTCATGGCCACAACCCGGCGAGGCGCCGCCAGCCGCCGCCTCACCCACACAACAACGTGCGCTCGCATTCCCAAGCACGTGCACGCACTCACTTACTTTCAAAGTCCAGGAAAAAATGAGGACAGTTCTCTAAATCCTTGCCCAGGACCTTAATGAGGTTCCCCATGGCCGATCACCTAAACGGGAGGAAACGGCATCGGAGAAAAAAGGGAAAAACATTTTCATTTCCTCTTTATGTCTTGGTTAATGTTTCATTTTTAAACATCTAGGGCAAGGTTTAGTCCTTTATCCAACTCTCCAGGAGCTAAGAATCCATTTCCGTGGCCATAATAACCTAATAATAGCCCCTTGAATGTACATCTGTCTTTAGCAGGGGTGGGCAAGTACTTGGAGTCGGGGGCCGCATTGGGTTTAAAAATTTGGCCCAGGGGCCCATCCTGAATACCGACCCAACTTTTTCATTTATGACTAAATGTACCTGCAGGCATCAACATGTTATATTTCTTTGTATTTAAAGAGATACATTTCATGAAATTGGATCTAAAATACTCTTGTAGTATTACTACATTTGTATATTTTAGTATTTTTACAGTCGGATATTTGTAGTAATTCTGTAGTATTTTTGTGGCATTCCCGTAGTTTTGTTTTTGTCAGTTTTTTTTTTTTCAGTATTTCTGCAGCAGTTTTCTGTAGTATTTCCAAGGTAGTAATTTTGCTGTATTTCTGAAGTCTTTCCATACTATACTTTTTGTAGTAAATATAGAATTTCTGTGGTTGTATTTCTGTCGTAGTATTTCTGTAGTGTTTTGTATTATTGTATTATCATGACTCAAGTGTGAATAAGCAGCGCAGAAATGGATGGATGGATAGTATTACTGTAGTTATATTCTTGTAGTATTTCTGTAGACTTATTTTTGAAGTATTTCCAAAGTAGTATTTTTGTAGTATGGCTGTAGTATTTGTGTACTATTTCCATAGTAGTATTTTTTTAGTATTTCTGTACTCTTTGCATCGTACAATTTTTGTAGTAAATTTGCAATATTTTCATAGTAATTTTTTATAATTCCTGTTGTAAAATTTCTGTTGTAGTATCTTTGTAATATTGTATTGCTGTATAACCCGTGACCCGAGTGAGGATTAGCTGTGCAGAAAATGGATAGATGGATAGTATTAATGTAGTTATATTTTTGTAGTATTTCTAGAAAGGTTTTTGAAGTATTTCCGTAGTGGCATTTCTGTAGTATTTTTATAGTCTTTGTGTAGTATTTCCATATTTAGTAGTATTTCTCTAGTTTCACTTTAGTGACTAGCACTGGACAAACAACAGTTAACGGTTGGATATGATGATGGCTGACGCTACCATTAGCAATTTTACAATTCGTTTTGTTGAATGTGACCTGTTATGTGATTCAGAAAAGTATTAGCGGGTAGCATTTTGCATTTTACAGCTGGCGGCTAGCTCCAATGACAGCTGCTGCTAGTATCAGCAATTTTGTAATTCACTTCATAAAATTTGACCTGTTGTCTGATCCAAAAGTCTATCAGTCTATCTAGCATTGTACACGCTACAGTTAGCATGTATCTTTG
This sequence comes from Urocampus carinirostris, assembly GCF_059441175.1. Classification (NCBI taxonomy): domain Eukaryota; kingdom Metazoa; phylum Chordata; class Actinopteri; order Syngnathiformes; family Syngnathidae; genus Urocampus; species Urocampus carinirostris. The sequence continues at coordinate 6,640,098 of NC_142350.1, read as the reverse complement.
ATGACAGCTGCCGCTAACACTAGCCATTTAATGATTAATTTCATTAAATGTGACCTGTTGTCTGCTCCAAAAAATAATCACTATGGCAACTCGTGCTGTACATGTTACAGCTAACGGCTAGATTTGATGCTTTAGCAGCTAAGACCACGGATCCTGGCGCTAATTCTTAGCATTGTACACACCAGAATAATAGATAACATTGACACCATTTTTCCCCTACAGATGCAGGAAGTTTTATTTCCTCATCCACAAGGAGCTTGTATCATTCAGACTAATCTATAACAGAAATATATAGATCAAGTAAAATGATCTGCTACTGGCACGGTACATTTCGTATTATATTACTTATATTTTTTTTACTTACTCTAAAAAAACATAATAATTACTTAAGTGGATGTATAGAATTTAAGATATAAAGAAAGCAATCCTCATTTTTGTGCTGGTGGACCGAATTCATCGTCCAAAGATTCGTCGCAGTTTGCAGTCCAGCTTGAGAACAAGCAGCACTCGACTCACGGTTGCTTGGCAACTGTTGGCCCGGTGATACGGTCCGTTCGCTCCGCGGCTAAAGATGCTGGAGGGAAAAAAACCCTGGCAAGGCTAAAGCTTGCTGATTTTCATATTTGCTAATACTAGCCATTAAGTCTAGCACTAATGCCAGAGTCAGTGGTGCTAGCTGATAATGCTAGTGGCAGCCAACCCTGAAGCTAGTCACGTATTTTAACTGCAGAACGCTAGACACTGATGCTAGAATCTGTGGTGCTAGCAGCTAATGCTAGAGGAAGCCATTATTAAAGCTAACCTTTAAATATAATTGCACAACACCTGGCACTAATGCTAGAGTCCATGATTCTATGTCCTAATGCTAATGGCAGCCATCTTTTAAGCTAGCCATTGATTGTAGCATGCACAACAATTGGCACTAATGTCTCTGAGTCTATGGTGCTAGCTGTTAATGCATGCGGCAGCGATTATAAAGGATAGCTATCAATTCTAGCGTGCACAACACCAGGCACTTATGCTAGGGTCTGTGGTCCTTGCTGCTAATGCGGTCATCAAAGCTATCCATTATCTCTAAGAGCACATCGCTCTGCAATAGTGCTAGAGGTCATGGTGCTAGCTGCTAATGCTAGCTGCTAATGCTAGCGGCAGCGCTAAAAAACTAACAAGCAAATCTAGCATGCCTAACACTAGGCGCAAATGCAAGAGACCATAGTGTTAACTACTAATGCTAATGGCAGCCTTCATCATAGCTAGCCATTAATTCTAGTGTTTACAATGTAGGTACTAATGCTCAATTACATAATGCTAGCTGCTAATGCTAACAGCAGCCATCATTAAGACTAGCCATTAATTCTAGCGTGATATTGCTAGGAACTAATTCTGTGCTGCTAGCTTCCAAACCCAGTGGCAGCCATCATCGATGTAGCTGTTAATTTTACCATACGACACTCTTGGCACTTATACGCTAGAGTCCATGGTGCTAGCTGTTAATGCTAGTGGCAGGCATCATCATCTACGCTAGCCGCTAACTTAAGCGTGTTCCACTCCAGCTGCTAAAGCGATATTTTCTTAGATTAACCAACAGGTTGAATTTATTTTGATAAATTACAAAATTGCTTATATTAGCGGTAGCTCTCATCTAAGCCAGCCACTTACCTACTACGTACTACACTAGCCTCTAAAGCGATACATTTTAGATCAGCCAACAGGTTGAATTTATTTTCATAGATTACAAAATTGCTTATGCTAGGAGAAGCTGTCATCAAAGCCAGACGCTATCTCCAGAGTGTACCACACTATCCGCTATAGCAGGACTAACCTGCCGCTAACTGTAGTGTCCACAGAGCTGGTTGCCAATACTATAGTTTTTAAATCAACAAACAGGTTTAATTTAGTTAAATAAGATACAGCATTTCTAATCCTGGCTGCAACATAGTCAAAGTTAGCTGATAATTTTAATGGCGCGGGACCCTGCACAAGTGCTAGAGTCCATGTCGCTAGCTCTCAATGCTAACAGCAGACGTCATTAAAGCCAGCTGCTAACCAATGCAGCGATAGCTAATGTACAAAAACTTCTTACCCAGTATTTTTTTTTTCTTTTTAGAGAGTGTCGCTTCTCAATCTCGGAGATTTCTAAGGCTTTTGGGTGTTTGTTATTCCACAAAATGGAGATCTTGTCGCTTATACATTGTTATTACACAACGTCGACAACTGGTTTCACTTCGCATCCCTTTCGCTTTGGCACTTCTGTTTTCCGGACGCCCCCAAGTGTGTTTGTGAAAGCAGAAGCTGTCGGGGTACAAAGTTGGTTCAAAAAGATCTACAGAAGCTCAAAAAGGAATTATTATTATGATTATTTTTAGTATCATTATTACAATGGCTCTATTATTGAGTGTATGATTGCAAATGGCCAATTTTGAAAACTTTATAAACTTATTTGAAAATAAACTTTTATTTTAGGCAAAAAAATGTACCCGGGATTCACAACTCGGATTATTTTGACCCTAACCCTACCATAAACCTAGCTAGCGCTAACCCTAACCCTAGCTAGCAAAACCCTAGCCTTAACCATTTTGAGCGATTACCTTATGTTTGCCTGGACTGCCGCCGAATACTTGAGTGCTCCACGTGGCTGTCCGAGCATCGGCAGCCAACAGCTGTTTAAAACAAAAACATTAGTGTAACTTAAATGATTTTCCAGCAAAACTGATGCACCGGTTAGGGTTGAAAGGTAAATGCTCTGCATTTATATAGCGCTCATGGGGTTATGGTTAGGATTATCAAACCAGACTAAAGAAGGTCTAGGGTTACGGTCAGGGTTATGTTAGGATTCTGGTTTTGGCTAGTGCTCGGGGTAAGAATTAGGGTTAAACCTAGAGTCAGGGCTAGTGTTAGAGTTGTTTAGGGGTAGGTTTAGGACTAAGTTTAGGGTTTCAGGTTACGATTACTGTCAGAGCTAGGGTTAGGGTTAGTCTTGGGGTTATTTTAGGGTTTGGGGGTAAGGTTATAATGACAATAACAATTCATTTAGTCCCCTAAGTGAAATTATTTTCCTCCATCTATAACGTGAGGTACAGTACAGTCGGTGCTGTCACAGCAAATTGTGTGCCACATGAGCAATTTACAGCACTTGGTATTACCAGGCGGTTTCCCATCCAAGTACTTATCTGGCCCGACCCTCAACAGCTTCCCAAGATTGGGCATTCTCAGGGTGGTTAGGCCATAAACAGGTCCCTTATGGCTACTTTTAGGGCTTTGGGGTTATGATAAGTGTTAGTGTTAGGGTTAGTTTTAGGGTTATTGTTGGGTTTGGGGTAGGGTTAAGACTAGGTTTAGGGTTTGGGGGTAGGGTTAAGACTAGGTTTAGGGTTTTGATCAGTGTTAGAGCCAGAGTTAGGGTTATTTTGGGGTTTGGAGGTGGGGTTAGGGTTAGGGCTAGGTTTTGGGTTTCAGGTTACAATTAGTGTTAGAGCTAGGGTTATTGTAGGGTTAAAGGGTATGGGGGGTAGGGTTATGGCTAAGTCTAGGTTTTAGGGTTACGAGCTAGTGTTGGGTTTGGTTTTAGTGTTATTGTATGGTTTCGGACAAGCTTGGTGGTATTTGGAGTAGGGCGCCCACCCGGAGACTGGGAGCTTGCTGGTTTGAGCTTTTCCGAGTCTTACCTAAGGCCAACACCATTGGTACCCGTTGCTTCCCCAGTTTAGCGCTCTGCATTATGGGTTGGAAATGGAGCGTTTGGTCACCTAATGACTCCAACATCAGGTGTTGCGATACATCAGTTGGGTAGAACTATCATTGCATCACTTATTGAGCACAGTCATATAAATGGGTATGGAAGCCGACCCCTGAATAATCAGGGATAGGGCGAGGAAAAAGAAGAAGTAGAGTTCAGGGTTAGATTTGGGGTTATTTTTGGGTATGGGGCTAGGGTTAGGGCTATATTTTTAGTTTGGGGTTATAATTAGTGTTAGACTTAGGAGTAGGGTTAGTTTTAGGGTTATTGTGGGGTTTAGGGCTAGGGGTAGTATTAGCTTTAGGGTTATTGTAGAGTTTGGGGGTAGATTTAGGGCTACGATTATGGTTTGGGTTAGTGCTCGAGTTAGAGTTACAGCTAGGATTAGGGTGCACATTAGGGCTAGGGTTAGCATTGGGGTTACTGTAGGATTGGGGGTAAGAATGGGGTTTGGGCCTCGAGTTGGGAGGGAAGTATTGAGGCTAGGGTTAGTGTAAGTGTTACTGTAGGGTTTGAGGGTAGGTTAGAGCTAGTTTTATGGTGTGGGGTAGGGCTAGGGTGAGAGTTATGGTAGAATTAGTGCGAGCATTAGGGCTAGGGTTATGGCTTGGTGTAGGATTAGGGCTATGGCTAGCGCTTGGATTACAGTAGGATTTGAGATGGGTTAGAGTGTCGCCTATGGTTAGGGGGAAGGATTATTAGGGTTAGAGCTAGCTTTAGGGCTACTGTGAGGGTTGTTGTAGGGGTAGGATTAGGGCTACGGTTAGCATTAGGTTTAAAGAATATATGTTGTAATTTGTTTCTTTTTTACAATCAAAACTAGAAACGCAATAAATCTAGTCATTATTCATCATATTTTATTGACATCATGAATGGTTTTAGGCAGCTATGGAGGAAATGAATCTCAGAAACAGGTATCGGTCTGGACAACAGCGGTATCATGCATCCTTTTCCTAATACCGAGGATTTAATAAAACGAGAGTTGAACATCTTCTTATAACGACGGAAAGAAAAGAGGCGGCGTCACGTTTCTACAGGCGCCGGAAAAAGATCCGGAGGGTGAAGGGATCTTGCATCACTGCCGCCCGACAGCCAATCAGACACCTCCGTTCCAGCGTTGCAAGGGAGTGTCCTAGCAACAGCCGAGTAAATACAGTACCTTTAAAAAAAAAAAAAAAAACAACGACACTCTCCTGTTAAAGAAAACGTCTATCCTTCACGGACGGACGGCGACGGAATGTCTGAGACTGATTCCCATCGGTTGTCATGGTAACCATAGTAACAAGGCCCTCATTTGTTTAGGAGATGGTTATTTTTTGGGGTCTTATTTGTGGATTTTATTTGATATATTTCTGTAGGACCTAATTCATCGCTTGCCGCCTCCATTCAGGTTTATCCCCCCTTCGCCTCTGCACCCCCACCTTGTTTTCCATGCACCTTCCTCATTAGCTATGCTCTTCTGTCTGAGAAAAATAAGCAAAAAATAAGCAAATGATAAATGAAAAAGCTTGCAGGTTATACCAATGCCAGGGGAAAAAACGCAGTTTGTTCCTATGAGCATCCTCAAGGTTCCCGTGGTGGAAAACAGTGCATCCTCCATCCGCTTTTTAGGGGGGGGGCAGGCACTGCAGTGCACCCTCACAAAATCATCACATCACATGAGGGGGACACAAAAAATGGCTAGCTTACCGGCTGTGCACGATGGAGACGCTTCCCTTTTTTTCCTTCACTGGGGGGATGCGAGGGAACAAAAGAGGAGGAGGGACAAAAGGGCAGAAAAGAAGCGACCAGGAGGATGGCGGGAGAAGAGAGGGAAGGGGGGAAGGAGGAAAATAGAAGAAGAAGATGATGGAGAAATCCCTTTTGGCTTTTTCCTGGCTGGGTTTTGGTCTTTCTGGCGTGGGGGGGTCCTGAACGCAACGCGCTGCCACTCGGCCCTCCCCAACGCTGACTCCAAAGACGGCAGCTGTCGGGCTATAGGAGAAATAGACCAACTAGAACGCACCCCCCACCCCCCAGACCTACAAGCCCTCCCTTCGCTCTCTCTCCTCCCGCCTCACAAAAGACCCTCACCCCACACATGTCCTCATGACACCCGCCCACCCCAACATTATTTTATTTCAGTTTTTTTGCGCTTTAAAAAGACTTGGGTTAAAATAACCCAAAATTGACACCTTTTTTCAGCAATATTTTTGTCTCTGTTTTTTGGGGACAAAACAACCCGTTCTTTTTTTTTTGTGTGTAAATTTTACTTTTATTTTCTATTCTTTTGACAGAATGGTCACATTTTTTTCTGTTGTAAACGTCCTGCGGTTATAAAAAAACAAAATGGGCAAATACCTTTTTTGGGCACTCTAAAAACACTGGGGAATCAAAAACGGATCACATTTTTAAGGGCACTCCAAATATTGGAGTTAAAAAATGACTCAAAATTGACTGATTTTTCTTTTTACATGACCCCAAATTTTGGGGATAACCCCAAAACAATGGACCTCTCTTTTTTTAAATTACATTTTTGGGGACAAAATCATCACAACTTATTTTATTTTTTTTTGTGCTTTTTTTGCTATTTTATTTTTTGGGGTGCCCTGAAAAGACTTGGGTTGTAAAATTAACCCAAAATGGACCAAAGTATTTTTTTTGCACTCCAACCACTCAGTTTATAAGCAATATTTTTATATTTTCTTTAAAAAAACAAAACAATATTTTTCTTTTTTGTACTTTTTTGCCGCCCCTTGAAATAGAAATAACCCCTAATTTAATTTTTTTTTGGACCTCAATTGGTTTTATTTTAGGATTTTTTTTTTTGTTCTCCAAAATAACTTTGGGTTAGGGTTTAAGTAAGCCAAAATGGACTGATGTGGTTTTCTTTTTTGACAAAATAACCCATTTTTTTGTTAGTTTATTTAGCATTCTAAAACAACTTAGGTTAAAAACTAACCCAAATGGGCCGATTTTTATCAAAAATAAAAATTATACCCCTTTTGTTTTTATTTGTTCTAAAAAGACGTTCGAGCGTCGTTTCTGACTTCTTACGTGAATCTCGATGAGTCAGGGATTTATTTTTGCACACCGTGTGGGTGAGCGCGAGCTATCAAGAGGGGAAAGTCGCATCGCTGCTGAGTTTTGAGATTTTAAAATATTGGGGGCGGGGGGTACAAACATATAAAAAAGTAAGAAATACAATAAGAACTAAAGCAACATTTTGGGTTGTGTTTGTAGATTATTTTAACCCTTGGATGCATAAGTGGGGTCAAAAATGAGATTTCAAAATGAAAAAGTTGTGATATTGTCACATACCAAGGATTCCTCAAAAAGACATGTTCATGACAAGATGCCATTAGTATTTTTATTTTTTTCTCCAATTTATTTTTCACCCCGCTCATGGAAGAGTGTAAGTACTGGTAGGTCATGCATCCAAGCATAATTGTTCTTATTTTTCTACATTTTTTCTTTATTACATCAACTCCAAGCTGCAAAAAGTAGTATCAAATGTATATGTAATTTTAGACAATAAGTAAAGGTAAATCCGGTAAATTGGACTGTGTTTTAAATTTCCAATTTAAATCAAATTTGTCTGACTGCATGGAACAAATTGACCCGTTTAGGTCACATCAAGCTGTTAAATCCGATCTGTACACGCTATGGTCACGTGACCTCCGGGTGGCAAAGGGCAACTTGCTTGAGTTCAATTACAGTTGAAAAAATATTTAAAGTAGGGTGAAATGTACAAAAACAAAAAAGAAAAAAACAACTTAAGAGAATTTTGCTGAAGCAAATTGAGGAAAAAAGTAGTGTGGGGTCGCAAGTAATAAGTACAGAAAATAAAACCTTCTTTGAAAACGTTTTTTTTTTAATTTCTTTTATTTTTTTATTTTTTTCATTTACAGTATTTATAACTTTTTCATCTGATTATATTTATATGCATTTAATAATGCAACGATTTATTCATTTGTTTGTTCCTTTTTAATTACTTGATTAATGGTTTTATTTATCTAAGAAGCCCATTTCTTCCAGTAAAAATGCCAATTGTTTTTCCCTCTTAAAGTGGCCGTACGTAATCATTAACCACTAAAGGTCCTTGCAGCTAGGAATAGAGATAAAGCATTACAAGTAGACATACTACGGAAGCCCAAAGGATAACATTCAGAAGCCTGCCTCCATATTTTCTTGTGTGAATTTCAGCCAGCAGCAGGACATGAAAAATTGATACAGTATCAAAAGAGCTAAACTTGTTGACGTTCGCTTGCATGATTAGTTGTAAAAGGCAAGTAAAACTGAAGGTGAAGCGAGAACAACTACTAACAATGACAATAGTGGCTAGAAGTAAGCCATAGCCTGCAGCCAAGTGGCTAACATGGGTGGCCAGAGAAGGAAACAATGGAAAAAATAAACAGATGCTGTGGAATGATAGGACTCGGAATCATGTATGTGACAATAAATGTGTGTTTCCTTGTTATTTGTATCGATAGTGTTTTATTTCATCAATGAAGCCTTTTCACACCACCGGGGATCGCTATGTAATACACACTGGGGCTTTGAAGGAAAAAAAAAATCTGACACCTGGCTGATAGTGTTCCCACTAAAATATACGACCCCAACCCCCCTAGTGTGACCCTCATTTGCCCCCACCTGGACACATAATAAAATTCCCAGCTAGGGAAACATTTATTTTTAGCGTCCAACTCGGAAGGTAATTTCACGTCGGGCCGCAGCCTCCCGTCCTCTTTGTGCCCTTCCTGCGTCACCTCCTCCTCCACTCTGAAGCTATTCCTGTCCTCCTCTCTGGACTCATTGATAGAACTCAGTGGGGGTTGGGGGTGTATCTGGCGTAGGGGCTGATTTTGGAGTATTTTAGCATGCATTTGTGAGTAGCGGGCGCGTTAGTTCAGCTGCGTCATCCTAGCAGGTGCTAATTGGGCTTACCCGTGAGGTGTTTGCACAGCAGTTACTCAATGAAACGCCGTGGGATCACAAATCAACTCGAGTACTTGGTATTCCATCATCTAAACTGAACAAAACATGAAAGGTTAAACAATGCAAGATATGTTAGCTATAGTTCTAACTGAACAAAAAAAATAGAAGGAAGAGGATGCCGGTAACATACTCATACTGGGAAAGAACATCTACATAATCTTCCTACTCTGACCAGCTCTAACAGGACAAAACATATAAGGTGCCGCAAATTACATTCCTGCTCGTGGAGACAACACTAAATCCTGTAGCTGTAACTGGACCAAAAAAAACAGAAAGAAGTACAACGCACAAAACGAGATATGTAGGAAAAGAAGGTAGTTCCAGCTGAACAGAACACGCAAGAAAGATGACGAAGGAAACATTCCCACAGGAACATACAAACATGTAGATAGAGAAATTATATAATGTTCCAACAATAACTAGTTCAAACAGTCCAGAAAATAAAGGAAGAAACAATACCACACATGGACAAAACGACAATCAATACTCTGCAGGCACATGAACAAACTCTACCCCGATTTTAGCTGACCTGCATTGGCTCCCTCTTAGCATAAGATGTGGTTTTAAGGTTCTGTTTGTATTATACAAAATCATGCATGGGCTTGCTCCCTCATATCTTTCGGATTTGATTTTGCCCCATGTTCCGGTCCGGAGCCTTCGCTCTAAAAATGCTGGTCTACTAGTGATCCCAAGAGCCAAAAGGAGATTCGCTGGTTCGAGAGCGTTCTCCATTCGGGCCCCGGTGCTGTGGAATGCTCTTCCCTCTGAGATTCGATCTGCAACCTCAGTCGAACTGTTTAAATCTAGCCTTAAAACACGCTTCTATTCTCTAGTTTATAAATAATCCTATATTTCATGTAGACAATATCTGTGTATTATTTGTTATTGCAACGTCCATTGCAGCCTGATCATCCTGGAAGGGGGATTACCTCATATGCGGTCTCTGCTCAAGGTTTCTTCATTTTCCTCATGTTGAGTTTTTAAAGTTTTTCCTTGCCCTCGTGTAGGTTTTAGATCAGGGGGTGGTGTAATAATAGTCTGGTTTGCGGTAGTCTGCAGCCCTTTGAGACTCCTTGTGATAAGGGGGGCCACAAATAATCATGACTTAACTTGACTAACTGAAAAAAACATGAAAGTAAGGAAACTAAAGCCATCTTATAACACCAACGAATTATAACTGAACAAACAAGGAAGAGGGTACAAGGAACATACTCACATTTAGATAGAGCAATTATATGATGTTCCATCAATAACTAGCTCTAACAGAACAAAACATGAATGTGAGAAACATTCACAGACAGAAATACACCGAATATGATGCAGGCGTATTACAAACTCCAAATAAATAAAACACGAAAGTAGGGAAACGAAAGATGAGAAATTATAACTGAACAAAACACGAAAAGTGGGGGATAAAAGGAACATATTCACACATGGATAGAGTAAAAATATAATGTTCCAACAATGACTAGCTCTAACAGAACAAAACATGAGAAGAAGAAACGTTACCACACAAAGATAAAAAAAACAACAAATACAATGCAGGCACATTAACGAACTCCAAGTGAAAAAAACATGAAAGTGAACACAGAATATGTTGGGACTTGTTGGGAAAGACACAGAAGTACAGCACATGACTATGTTGAATAAATAGTTGCTGTAAAAAAAAAAAATTAAATTGGGATATAAAATGAATAAAATGAGTGCAAAAAAGAATTAAGAATTTGTTACACAAAGAGAGCACTTGAAAAAAACTGCAGGCGTTTCTTGCATGTTTTGGCCTATCCGAGCAGTGTCATGATTGAATTGTACAAGTATTTTTTTGGCTGACAATGAAAACATTTTCCTTTTATGATTACTATTATTTCACCACGATGTTTCCTTTCTCCTATTTTTTGGTGTTAATGTTTATTAAATGAAATAACAATACTTCCTTATGTAATGCTAATCAGCGGTTAGCATATGAATAGGCTTACGTCATTTTTTGCATTACCTCCAAGCTATCTGGTTGTTTTATACTAATTCACTTTTTATTTAATTTTCCTTCTGGTTGGGTTTTAAAAATTAAATATAAAATATCACTTTTTAAATGTTTTTTTGTCACGGGAAATGTTTTATACATATATATTTATATATGTACGTATTTAAGTGTGTGCGTGCATTTCCCTCACATAACTCTTTTAAGTTGCTCTTTTGCCGTCCTCTGCTGGATGATTGGCGTCATTGCAGTAAGATGTTCTTAGATTTTTCTTGTGCGTGTAGTTCTCGTTTCATTGAGATTCCTTTTTCAAACGTATTTATTCTTAGGGGTTACTTTATTCACTTTTAAAAAAAAAGAAGTATTTGTTGTTGTCAAAAGACAGAAAAAAAGGTCCCTCAAAAAAACGAAATCAAATACTGACTCAAAACTAAGATTTTCAATTATATATGATAAAAAAACTGAAAATCTGATCTATTATGTAGACGAAAACCAATGAACATTGACTACCTTGACATGTATTTTCAGACGACTTGTTTTATAAGAAAGTTAATTTCATTTAATTTTGGTAATTATTTTATTAAGTCATATACTGAAAACATTTACGCAAGCGACATGAACGCTTTGTTATGAATACATAAAACAAAAAACACACTTTCCATTTATATCTGACTTTATTATGAAAAAAACAACAAAACAAGAACTCAAGTTGACATAAATGAGGGAAAAAATAATTTATAATACTAAGCAGAATATCTAAAAAAATGGAACATAATAAAATCAATATCGATATTTTGTGGAATAATCCTTGGGCGAGACCACCAGACCTCGTCCTTTCCTGGCCCCTCGATACACCGTCTCCACTATGTCGATCATCTCCTGCTTGTCCTCCATCGTCCAGTTGATCTTGTTGTTGTTCCCCGTGCCCAAGTCGATCATGATGTGCTTGTTCCTTAAAGGGACAGTGTGTAATATTTAGTGCCTCCAAGTGGTACAAAGAAACTTTCATCCAGCCAAAAAAAAAGACATTGATTTGAATACTAGGAAAAATACATAAACTATCATACCAATGTTACATTTTCATAAGATATGACATTTATAGGTTTTTTTTTTTTACACTGTGCAATCCCCAATAAAGTCGGCGCCATGTTTGTCCAAGCCTCATCTGCTGCCACGTTGTGTTGTGCATCACCGGCCCTCACTCGTACCAGACAACACAGTGCCATCTAGTGGTCAAATATTACACATTTGGCCTTTAAAGAGGGGAAGCGATTTTAAAGTGAGACAGGCTCGGATAAAGTAGACCCCGGAATACGGCGACCCCAACTTGTGACATTTTCACTTTACGTGACGCCATTTTTCCCACCATACAAGATCAGCAACAAATGCTTTTGCATGCCCAAAAACTAGGTTAGATCTCTAAGATGCTTGTCTGCAATTAGCTGAAGTCGTACAGACCCTTGTCCTTTGTTTGTAAACATTGTGATGTATCCGGTGGGCGGGGTTTAAGCAAAGCTACAGCGAGATGACATATCATCAAGTGTACGCGCTAAAAGTGGAGGCAAATCAAGATACCACGCTGGTCAAAATACGGAGAAAACCAAGCTGTCATTGCTGCTAGTTGTGTGTATGGGTGCCAGAATCCCAGAAAAAAACCTTAGTGATCGTAAATTCAAGTTGTACAGGATCACAGCAGACACTCGTGATAGTTGTCATGAATTTTCTGGAAAAAAAAAAATTCTACCTTTTACTTATGTTTACTTTTATTGATGTTCACTATGTTTCGTGTACTGTGACCCAATGCTCAATCTATTGCACCCTGATCACCTTAGAACAGACCTAGGCACTCCGGTCCTGGAGGGCCGCATGTTCTGCATGATTTTTGAGGTTTCTCTGATCCAATACAGGTGATTCCAATCACCAGTATCGTTAACGAGCACTTGCTAGCTTGCTAACGAGGTTATAATTTGTATCACCTGAGTTGCGAGCCGATGCAGCCTCTGTTGGCTGCGGCTGCATCGGCTCGCTACAACGGGTCAGGTGTATCGACATTTCGTTCTGTGTACATTGTTACAAAGAATGACAATACAAAGGAAATTATTATTATTATTATTATTATTAAAGAAGAGCAAACTTCAAAATCTGGCAGGACGTGCGGCCCTCCAGGACCGGAGTGCCTAGGTCTGCCTTAGAAGGTAGATTACCACTTTTGTGAGGCCCTTTTTCTAGATTTCTTATTTTTCTCGTCCTGAAGTTTGAGGTTTTTTCCTTTCCCGCATGTCTGTGTAAGATCAGGGGATGGTTTCATTGTAACCTGTGCAGTCCTTTAAGACATTTTGTGATTAAGGGCTACACAAATGAATGCGACTGGACCTGGTTAAATGCAATCAAGAAAGAAGATTAGACGAGGCAATCAACAAAAATCCTCGGGGTAGCAGTACACACTTAGTATATTTAATAGGGATATTTAATGTTTATGATTGTTGCTATCGAATTGATATTACCTATTATACTGTATCGGCAAAATATCTTATTTTCGTAGCTTTGGATAACAGTTAGCGTGTAGCCTGCATGCGTCGAAAATAAAAACATGCAGGTATTTCCACAATCAAAGTCATTTATTAGATACATGTAGTTATTCATGTATTTATTGTTCCTTTAAGTAGAAGTATCTTTCAATGGCATGTAGGATTTTAAACAGTACAATATATGAAATGCTGTTGGTTAGCCCTTATGACATCATCAAAATGCCGATATGCAATGGGCTGAACTTATTCGAGCTCGTAACCAGTTATACTATTTTTTTGTTCTGTATTTTTTGCTATTGTTTCCAAGACTTGCGGCAATGCTAAAGGGAGAAGCAAAAAAACATAACTATAGAAAGAAAGCTTAAAAAATACGAAGGGGTACAAATCACTACCCTCGCCAATCGACGTTGGGCAATACAATACCGTGTTTTTCAACTGTATGTATTCGCTATGGGTCCCATGTTAGAGCAAAACACGATAACCATGGAAACAAAGCTTGCGATAATCAAGTAAAATGAAGAAGGCACGCAAATGGCCACCCTTGTGAAAGCATGTTCATTTCAAGTTTATTTTAGATTTGTCGAAATCAGAGTTACACCGAAATCAAGTCCCCCCGTTGCAGGATGGCACTAGTAATACCAAGGTTCTTCTATCTTAACCACTGAACGCTTTTAGCATTACCAAACTGCTGGAAATGCCAGGGGTCTTCTATTTCTGGTCACTCTTTTGCATCATTGTGTCGGTCTCCATAATTGTGCAGGGAGACCAACCTTGATTTCTCTATTCTTTAGAGGTTGGTTTACCTTACGTAACCCAGGAAATTCCGAAAGGAAGTCTTCAAAGGACACATTAAGAATATAAATATTTGTGCATTTTGAAGGTTTGTATAGTAGCCGTTTTTATTCTTTGCACAAAATTCATTTTTGGTACATTTTTCTCTTATTATGACTTTTCTTCTTGATCCACAGTCTCCTCTCCCCTCTGCATCCACCTTCTCCACTCTACCAGCTCAAGTCACCAACGGTTGAAAAAATATCCCCATTTCCTTACATATTTAATTTAACCATAAGTACATATAATATACACTTTTTTTAAATAGAATTTTGTTTTTTAATGTTTTCTTCTGAGGTGCCAAAGGTTGGGAACCAATTGGTAGTTTCTATCTCGGTAGTTTCTATCTCCCGCTATATGGCAATTTCACTTTACAATCTCGACCTAAGAAAGGTTTCATGCCGTATTATTCCAGGAGTCTACAGTAAAATGATTTGATGGACAATTTACCTGAAAAAGAACATGACAGTGCAGGGGTCGTACAACTCGTACATCTTGTTGAAATCGGGAACTTCTGTGATATCCACCAAGTAAATGACTGCAAAGTTTTTCACCTGTAGGCAGAAAATGTGACGATTTTATTGCACGAGAAACTGCATGATTATTTTGATGCAAATGTTACCGCGTCTGCATGTCTGTAATAGCAGATTTGTTAAACCTTTTCAGCGATGCTGTAGAGAACCTCGTCCATTTTCATGCAAGTCGGGTCCCAGTCGTGTCCGAAGCGGATGACCAGGACTCGGTCCTCCTCCGACAGGATGGCCTGGTCTACTTGCCAGCCATTGTGGAGATGCGGTAGCATGTACGACATTTTTCAAACGTCACACGCTCCTGAAAACGACACATGTTTGATAGGATTTGACCAAAATGTGCGAGCTAATATGATTATTGCTGGCTAACAAGCTTGCTAACTAGCTTCTTGCTAATAAACACGTTTGCTTTAGGTATGTTAAAAAAACAACAACACTAAATTGTGCATGTGTTGGTAAACAGAAGTAAAGCACCTACCTTTTAATAAGAAAAACGATATACGATTTGAAGAATAGTTATCTAATTGTAAAAAAGGGCTCAAGTGAGCGTGTTTACAACAAAGTCCGTCAACGTCACGAACCACGTGTTACGTAATAAGTACGCGACAAAAGTACTCTTTTGATCATATACTCTCCAACATACTTTTATTAATTAATTCAAGTAATTTAACATAATTTTGTGGAACTACTTTTTCGTTATGGACTTACTATTGACTCTTATAACAAAAACAAAAATAGGGAATCTAGTTCAACTGTTTGTGACGTCATTATCACGCGACAAAAGTCCGCAATGTCGTTTTTAAGATAAAATCACCTAATTCAGAAACACAAGTTAAAATTAAAATTTGCACACTTTTACTACTCTATATTTTTATATGAAACTTATAAGATGAGTACTATAAATCTTTTTTTAAGTTATGAAACTATCAGCATTCATATGAAATTTGACTGTTGCCATTTGGTATTTTTAAACAAATTCTTTTCTAGAATTCATTGCCTGCTTAAGTTGTCTTTGTGTACTTGTCATTTTAAAAACTTGTATTAAAAACAATTATATATTTTACATGCAATGCAAAAAGTGGAAAACTTTTAAGCTATTTTTGACTTAATCAGCACGCAGCGAAAGTACGTAAGCGTGACGTCTTTTTTTTTTTTTTTTAATTAATTTACTACAACATATTTCGATTCCTAGACGCAAGGATAGCAATCCAAAAACATTTTTGCACAAATATTATTGACTCTTATGACAAAATGCTTTGAACATTATTTCTTTGTCTTTTGATTTAACCAGCACGCGATAGAAGTACATCAGTGAGACGTCCTTTCTTATACTAATACTATTTAAAAATATAAATAAATAAAAGTATGGCTATCAAAAACTAGATTTAAACACTCGTGATTTGATTACACACACACACCTATCTATCTATCTATCTATCTATCTCATCTCATTAGCCGTACCGCTTATCCTCATTAGGGTCGTGGGGGGGCTGGAGCCCATCCCAGCCATCTCCGGGCAGTGGGCAGGGGACACCCTGAACTGGTTGCCAGCCAATCGCAGGGCACACAGGGACAGACAACTCATTCGCTCATTCACACCTATGGACAATTTGGACCGGCCAAATTACCTGAAATGCATGTTTTTGGAACGTGGGAGGAAACCGGAGTGCCCGGAGGAAACCCACGCAAGCACGGGGAGAACATACAAACTCCGCACAGGAAGTCTGGAGCTGGATTTGAACCCACGACAGGTTCCCATGACATGAACTGTGCCGCACAAGCACTAACCACTGCGCCGCCGTGCTGCCCTATCTATCTATCATGTAATAATCATTCATTCATTCATTATCTGCACCGCTTATCCTCAGTAGGGTCGCGAGGATGCTGGAGCCCATCTCAGCTATCTTCGTCAGTGAGCAGGAGACACCCTGAACTGGTTGCCAGCCAGTCGCAGGGCATACAGAGACGG
The DNA here is from genome assembly GCF_059441175.1 of Urocampus carinirostris. Lineage (NCBI taxonomy): Eukaryota > Metazoa > Chordata > Actinopteri > Syngnathiformes > Syngnathidae > Urocampus > Urocampus carinirostris. Next base: position 6,623,549 of record NC_142350.1, on the reverse strand, counting down.
ACAACTCACTCGCTCATTCACACCTAAACTAGAGTGCCTGGAGGAAACCCACACAAGCACGGGGAGAACATGCAAACTGCACAGGAAGGCTGGTAGCTGGATTTTAACCCATGAACTGTGCCGCGCTCGCGCTGACCACTCATCTGCTGTTCCCCCTGACTTTGTCAAGTCAAGTGAAATTTATTTGTATAGTCTTTAATCACAAAAACTCAAAGCTCAGTACAAAACAAGGTCAAGTAAACGGTTTGGGGAATATTAGATGTCAGATATGTCATACTTCGAATATAAACAAATACATAACACACAAAATGTACGTTTTTTAAATAAATTTGCCACATAATAATGATGAAGAATTGTTGAATTTCAGATTTTTTTTACTCTTAAGGTACATTTTGTAACACTTACCTAGTGGTAAAATGAATCTTCATCCATCAAAAGAAATATTGATTTAATAAAACACATGAACTTTCGTATAAACATGCATTAAAAATATACTTTTTTACATAACATAAGGCTCACCTAATTGTCTTTTTTGGTCACTTTAATTGTTTGTAGTCTGTATCCCTCTGCTTTGTAGCACTAACTTTCGGTTGCACCAATCAACACAGCGACATCTAGTGGTCAAATATCACACAGCGTTTCCTCTAAAAGGGTACGTCAGATTTTCATTGAAACACTCAAATTATTTTACATCTCCAATCATGACAACGATTTGTTGTATTTCTGCCATTTTTGTTTGAACTGAACATTTTATGACACCCCCGATTTATCGCTTCAAGATCGCGTGGTCCATTACTCAAAGACACCATGACAAAACATTTATTTTCTTGTGCAATTCATTACAGTACAAATAGAAACGGACACTGAACAAAGATCCAAAGGTTATAGGAAAACTTTCCAGTCTATGACATTAGCAGCATATTCCGACGCTCCTTTTTAAAAAGAATCAACCGTCGAGATTTTACCTGCGACCTTTCGTCAATTCCACGATCTCTGTGCGACGCGATTCGTGGTTCAGAACAGTCGAGCTATTTCACGTTAAGACTATTTGGTCTGTGACACATTTCGTTTGCAAAAAAATCAGCGAAAAACACAACACTCCGTCGACGCTAATCATTCCTTAAAGCTGACATAGGCATTTTGTATTCCATATGGCTGTTTTTTTTTTCTTTTCTTTTTTTTTTCTTCGCGGACAAAAATCTCTAAAGAAGTGTCACATCACAGTTTTTCTCACCAGTTTTTCTAAAAAGGCTAGAGCCGGAAAAAGGCTCAATGGACATTCACTTTGGAGACGCCCAAAAAAAATGGACTCCGGACAGTAGTTTTCGACTCCGGCACATTCCACGAATAAAATGAAACTCATCCGATCTCTATTGATGTCTCCCCGCACGAATAATCAGCTACTTTTTTTAAACGATCCCTGATGAGCAACTTAAACGTAATTACAACACCGGTACGTACAGTGTTAAGAAAAAAAGTACAGTAGATTGAGTCACTTTGCTAGTTGGACGGATGCTCCGGACAGGATCGGTTCACCTCGAACCACTCGTCGATACACCTGGGGAAAACAACCAAAAACAAAACTTTAATTAATTTTCATGAACATGAAATCTCTTTCAACTTGGTCGTGTCTCTTCTCTAAATATTCAAAAAGAGCCTAGCCATGATTGTTTTGATTTTTTTATAATAGTAGTAGCAAAACTTGGTCGTGTCTCCTCTCAACTCCTTTATGATGTGAACGAAGTATTGAAGATATCAACCATAATATATTTAGATTTTCTACAAAAGTAGTAGCAACACGTGGTAGTGTTTCCTTTCTACATCTTTATAATTGTACAGGATGCACCAGAGAGCCCAGCCATGATTGTTTTGATTTTCTATATTAGTAGTAGCAAAACTTGGTCGTGTCTCCTCTCAACTCCTTTATTATGTGAGCACGGTATTGAAGATATCAACCATAATATATTTAAATTTTTAACAAAAGTAGTAGCAAAACTCCTTTCTACCTCTTTATAATTGTGCAGGAAGCACCAAATACCAGCCATGATTGTATTGATTTTCTATGAAAGTAGTAGCACAACTTGGTTGTGTCTCCTATCTATCTACCTACCTACCTACCTACCTACCTACCTTGGTCATATACCTCAAGAGGGGTGACCGACAGCAAGACAAACACATACAAAAACAAAGAAAATTAAAAAAGGGAAAAAGTATTAAAAAAACACACAAACATTTTTGGACAATGGACAACCAAAATGCCGAAACAAGTTAAGCACCTCGGCACCCAAGTCGGTCATGCTTTCATCCCTCCATAGGGTGTCCTTTCTACCTCTTTATAATGTGAGCGAGGTATTTAAGATCTCAACGATAATATATTTTGATTTTCTAAAAAGTGGTACCATAACTTGGCCGTGTCTTCTTCTACCTCTTCATCATGTACGGAAAGCCCCAAAGAGCCAAGCCTTGTTCTGATTTAGAATAAAATTAGTAGTAAAACTTGGTCGTGTCTCCTCTTTATCTCCTCATAACTCTTTATAATGTGAGGCAGGAATCAAAGAGCTCAATCATTATAGCTTTAAATTTTCTATAAAAGCGCTACAGGTCACACAAAACAAAAACAGACTCAGAGACTGTTTCTTCCCCAGAGCCATTACCACCCTAAACACACACTGCAGAAAAAAACTGAAAAACTCTTGCAAAAACACTACCTCATACGAACGTAAATGGTACTCATGTCTATGTTTCTTGCACAATGTTGACTGCACTATGTTTACTGCTCACCTTGCACAATGTTGACACAATCTTTTTTTGCAAGATGATGACTATTTTTGCACCAAATGCATATGTTGACTATTTCTTGCAATATGACTATTTTTGCACCAAATGCATATTGCACAAACCCTTACGATACCAAACTGTATGTAACATCCTACATGCCGACATTTCTTGTGTAAATTTTGTGTAAATTATAACTATAACCTTATCCTCCTTGTTTCATAACCGTATCTTCTCTGTTCCTTTATCTTCTTGTTTTTTTTTACCTCACTGTGAATGTGTGAAACTGGAGTGTCATGCCCAATTTCGTTGTCACAATATGTTAACCCATTTTGTAACAATGACAACAAAGGTATATTCTATTCTATTCTCTACCTCTTACTGACATGCATGAGGCATCGGAAAGCTCCACTTGAATTATTTTGATTTTATATAGAAGTTGTGAGGCACCAGAGAGCTAGGCCACAACTATTTTGATATTGTATAAAAGTAGTAGCACAACCTCTTCATAATGTGTGTGAGGCATTGGATGGCTCAACTATAACATATTTAGATTTTCTATTAAAGTAGTAGCACATCTTGGTTGGTTTTCTTTACCTCCTTCTATTGTGCGCAAGCACCAGAGAGCTCGACCATAATTGTTTTGATTTTGTATAAAAGTAGTAGCACAACTTAGTCGCGTCTCCTTTTGACCTCTTTCAAATGTGTGAAAAGGACCGTAGAACGTAACCATAATTATTTTCACTTTGTACATAAGAGCGTGAGGCACAATAATGTACTTAGATTTCTCTAGAAATACAAGCACAGCTTGGTTGTGTCTCCTCCCCACCTCTCTGTATGTACTGTGTGAGGTACCGGAGAGCTCAGCCACAATGAGTCAGGCTGTTGTGATTGTAGGAGCTTCGGAAAATATGGCAAGTCTATTGAGTTTTTACAACTATTTCTTCCTTTTTTTCTGTTGCGTACCTGCGTGTTTGTGCATGAATGTCGATTTAATTAGAATTGTTGGCTCATCAATTAGGATTGACATCTGCCCAAGCAAGTCCGCAAACAAGTATTCTAATTGTGTTACTTTTTTGTACAAGATTTACATAAAGCATTTGTATATTTTTGATTTATTATAGCAATCAATGTGTACAGCTAAGATAAGAATGAGTGAGCTATTTTTCTCAGCCATGGCTGTCATGGTTGCCATGGCGCCAAATTGGCCACGTCCGTGTGTGTGTGTGTGTGTGTGTGTGTGTCACGGTTGCCATGGTGCCCAATTGGCCCCGCCCGTGTGGTGCCAGCTGCGGCTCGTTGAGAGATTGGCTTTCTTTCTATATACAGCTCAGCGCTCTCATGCTTTTTTTTTTGTCAACCCGTCAAACGAACTCCTGCCCCACAAGACGTGGGTTCTGACTCAGTCCTGCTTTCCAGTTGATATCTTCAGTCTGGTATTGTTCCCGTTTATTTTTGTCCTGTTTAATTTCGAGTTCCAGTTTTGTTTCCGTCTATTTTGGTCCTGTTTGTTATTTTCTCCAGTTTTCGCTACCGTCTAGTTTCTCCTGTTGGTTATCGATATCCTAAATTGTTGTTAATCCCGTCTGTCCCTTCCTGTCCAGTATAGACCCCATCAGTCTGAATCGGCAATTGGAATCGGTCTCGTCGGTCTCTGGCTTCCTGTCCTTCCACGCCAGACCGGCTTCCTAACGTGTATGACTCCCCATTTCCCGTAAAATAAAAGGCTTGTGTGAGAACGTCACGCGATTGGGTCCTGCATCTGTTCTGGTTCTGACAATAGCACGTGTGACATAGAATATTATTGCACTTATATAACCTTAAGAAGGGACAGATTCTCACCTCATGAACACAAACAGTTAATGATCATCCAGGATGTGTTTTATAGTATTATAAAACAAAAAATATACTGTGTGTTGTGTATAAATTACCCTTTATGGTAGATACAAAGGCAGGGGAGTCTGGCAATAGTGTCGCCTTGCTCCAGTTCCTCTAAGCAGATGGCACATTCCCCAGAATCTCTGGACAGGATGTCCTCTAAATTAAAAACAAAAAACATAATCTTAACTATCATATGATATACTTCATATTTTCTTTATCCTCTGTGTGGAACAATGAAAATCATTGCACTTCAAAGTTTGTGTATCGTTTTTAACCTGGCGACAGATACATTGATACACACGATATGTACCTCGATATGATTAGATACAAGTTTACACCGTGTGCCTAGCTTACGAGTACAGGTAGTGCTTAAAAAAATAATCATGTTGATAAGCATCTAAGTATATCTAGTTAACGCCGATGTAATAAGAATTGGCCATTCTTTTTTGGAAGTATTGAGAGCTAAGCTTATTTGTATACTATTGATAACTATCATAACCTTCTTGCTTATAAGTGTTTGCCTGTCTGTTTTGTTAGCACTAAGCTAAGCTTGTGATTATTTTTATATTTTCTATCACAACATTTATGTTAATAAGCGTTTGTAATTTGTTAGCATTAAGCTAAGTTTTTGAGTATCGTATTGTTTACTGTCGTAAACATTCATGATTGTTAGCACAGGTCATTCTTTTTTGTTAACGACTAGATTTCTGTTTTAGTTTAGATCCATAAAATTTACAACGTTTCTACTGAACAAATTGTCACTTATTGTTTATGATTCTTTTTTGTTAGCTTTTAGCTAAGAAAATTCCGTTTTAATTTTACGATAGTTTTATATTCTACAAATGGTCACTTATTTTTTATGAGTCAAAGATAAGGTATCATATCTCATCTCATCTCATCAGCTGCACCGCTTATCCTCAGTAGGGTCGCGGGGGTGCTGGAGCCCATCCCAGCAATCATCGGGCAGTGGGCAGGGGACACCCCGAACTGGTTGCCAGCCAATCGCAGGGCACACAGGGACACACAGGGACAGACAACTCACTCGCTCATTCACACCTAGGGACAATTTTGGACCGGCCAATTCACCTGAAATGCATGTTCTTTTTGGAATGTGGGAGGAAACCGGAGTGCCCAGAGAAAACCCACGCAAGTCTGGAGCTGGATTTGAACCCACGCAGGAGGTTCCCAAGACATGAACTGTGCTGCACATGCGCTAACCACTGCGCCGCCGTGCTGCCCAGGTATGATATCATCTGTGCTAATTAGCACAGATGAGGTATGATATCATCTGTTCTAGTTAGCATTAGCAGATTTTTTTTTTATATGAGCAATAAGCTACCAAATTTGGGTTTTAGTTTTATGATCAATATTTTTAAATTTGGAACATTTCTATCAAGCAAATTGTCCTCTATTATTTAGGATTTATTTAATATGGCATTGTAACATTCATGCTAGTTAGCCAATCTTTTTTTGTTAGCAGTAATCTACCTAATTTCAGTTAGGGGAAAAAATCAGTTTCACTCTTCATTTTCTGGATTCGCAACCATTTCATTCTCGCAAATTGTCATCCATTGTTTACATTTCGCAAAAAAAGCTATGGTATTGTAACATTCATGCTAAGTAGCACTAGCCAATGTTTTTTGATAGCTTTAGCTGCCACTTTTCTGTTAGAAAAAAAAATCAGCTTTAATAATCATATACTAAAATTACAACATTTCTATCACACAATGCATCACTTGTCCGACTTCTCAGCTTAGGGATGCTGCTGGAAAAGTGAATTTCCCTTCGGGGATGAATAAAGTATCTATCTATCTATCTATCTATCTATCTATCTATCTATCTATCTAATGGCAAAAGTCTTGACTCCGCCCACAAAAAAGTAAAACAGCCTCGACTCCGCCTCCAAATCGTCCTTACTGTTATAGGTGAGCCGCGATTTGCTGAAACACACCAGCAGATGCTTCTCGATCTCGTCAGAAGCCATGAACTTGGAGCACACCGGGCAGTGGAAACCTGCGGAGGACAAAAGATGTGATAAAATCCGATTCTGGAAGAGGCCCTCGAATGCATCGCACGTTCTGTTTAGTCTCGGGCAGGCCCCGCCCACCCGGAAGTGTCTACTGCGTGTTTGCGCGTGCAAATGTGTAACCAGCAGGCCGCTTCTTATCTGCTGACCTACATTATACACTCTTCACTCTCCGGGGAAAAAAACAGGCCGGTTTTGCAAGACAGTTATAAGAGGAAGGGGGGGTGGGGTTGGGGGGCACACTCTTAGACAAAACAAGCCACCTGTGGCTTCGATCAAACGGCGATACTTTTTGTGTAAAAACAAAGACTTTAATAGCAGAAAAGTGTACTGCGAAACCATGAAAATCAGGTGCACAACATGAAGTGCGTGGGCTACGTTTGGACCAAACGGGGCACTCCGTCAAGTCCTCTTTTCTATATAAACCACTACTTTCATATTGAAGAAATCCAATACTTGTGTGAAAAAAATTATGTTGTGTGATATTTACGCAACAGGAATATTTTGTATTCAGATTTGTTGAGGGTATCAATAGCAGGTGTGCTACATAACGCACGTGTGCTACATCCGGACCCACCAGGGCATGCCACCCGGTTGTCTTTTTAATAACTTTACAATGGCTTTTAACTAATATCAATAAATATCTAAGTAAATATACACATTTCGGAGTCCTTGTGTTGTCAATATCATGCTGACATCAGAAAAAGTGGCAGAATGGTAATTAAAATAAAGCAAACAATTATGTGGTGCAATTATGGATGAGTATTTTTTTGTACTGGTCATTCTTTTTGTTAGCATTAGGCTGATTTTGTGAGTATCCTATTGATTGCTATTGTAACATTTATTAGCAATGGCCATTTTCAAATGGATTTAGATAAAGGGTAGGCAACATGCAGCACGTGGGTGACATGTGGTCCCCTGAGGTTCATCAATTGGCCTTTTTGTTTGATAACCAACCTTATTTTATACTTTTTTTTCTCTGATACTATGTTTGGGGGAAAAAACGGACTATTTTGCAACATTAATTAACTTTTCCTCAGTTGTATAAACTAGCACAGCTGACTTACATTGTGTAATATCTGACCATTACATGGCACTGTATTGTCCAATGCGAATGAAATCCAATGCCAAATGTGCACAGTATAGCAGCAGGATACCAGACCAACATGGCGGCGGCGACTACAAGATGTGGATTCTGCTATGTAAAAGAAATACAAATTTCTTGACTACTACTCATATCAATGTTTTTTTTAACTGAATTAAGGTTTTTTTGTACCACTAGGAGGCACAAAATATTACACACTGTCACTTTAAGCTAAAGACGCGAGGTACACCAAGCAATCACAAGGGCCCTGCTTAACAACGCTTCAGACCTAAATTTGGAATGCGTCCAATTGCTTTCCTGTAAGCGACCAGGTCCACAATGCTGACATGAGTATTTAAGGTCTGTGAACCTAAAATTAGGCACTAAATTAAGGTAATTTAGTATGAATTACTAAAGAGATGCTAATGGCTACGGCTAAGCTGCCACCAAAGCGATGCTATATACTAATGTAGCTAGTGGCTGAATTATCGAAAATATTAACTAAATCCAGAATGCTGTAGTCCACAGAGAGGATGTAATGCAGGGGTCACCAATATGGGGTCCTTGGGCTACACTTGAGTACATTTCTGGGGACCTTTTACGTGTTAGGCGAATGTGCTAACCACTGCACTATTCCAAAATTATTTTCAGATAAATCAGTCAGTGGATTTTACTATGGTAAGGTTTAAGTGGCTGACTAAGCTTATTTCAACTCTAATAACAAAAATCTGGTAATAACCTAGTAATAACATAAAAAGTTGTAATTTTGGTGCTAATCATTAACAATCAAAAAACAAAAAAATAGTTACTAGCTTTTAAAAAGGTTGCTGACCTGCTTTAGCCTGGTGTCTTAGAGCAGGGGTGGGCAAAATACAGCCCGCGAGCCAAACGTGGGCCATCAGGCTTTTAAATCTGGCCTGCCAAAGGAAAATGGTAAAAATACAATGCCATATATAATAGTAAAAAAATATTTTTTTAAAATGTTGTTTTGGTGCAAATCTTGTTCAGAGAGTCCATTTGAGTATACCCTCATAAAAAAATGTTTCTGCAATGATTTTGAAGCATAATGGGTGTACTGCGCACAAGGCAAACATTCAGATAGCTGGCTACCTTTACTAGCTTTTATAATTTGTCATTTGTTCAATTTATCAAGACCTTTATATCTTTACATTGCTAATTAACAAACTCAGTTCTTAAAATATATTACCTTACCTTAATTCTGTGTGTTCCAAAACCAATCGGATGAATTTAATTCATTTATAACATATATAAAACAGAATTTTCTACTGGCCCTGACACTAGACCAATTTTTCACCCATTACTGCCCACCTTTTTTAGAAGTTGGTTGAGCCTATTTAAATTTTACCACCAGCAATGACAACTTGGTAATAACATAGTATTAGCATAGTAATAACACTAAAAGCTATTCAAGAAGGTTGGTGACCCCTGTTTAGTAAATGCCCCCCCCCCCCCCCCCCCCCCCCCCCCCCAAAAAATGAGATAAATCGAACCTCGACCTCCATTTTACCTGTGAGTAGGCGTGGGGACAGGTGAGCCGGAAGGGACCCAATGAGCAACCGGTGGCCATCAGGGGCCATCTGCCCGTCGTCTTCCCCGCCGTCAAGACTCTGATTGAGGGCGTGCGAACCCGAACGCCCCCCTGCAGGTATGGTGAGGCCGGAACTGGTGGGGCCCCCGCCTGTGTACCTGATCCGGGGCCCCTCGGGGCCGTTGGTGTACCTGAAGCCGGCGAATCTTTCCCCGGAGTTCCCGGATGGGAGATCGGAGCTGGAATATGCCCGGGTTCTTCCGTCGTAGACTGGGCTGCTTTGTTTCCCCCCCATGTTTTTTTTCAGTGTTTTTTCCCCGTGTTTTTTTTTCTATTCGTGATCAGGGAAGCTCGTCAGCGGCTTAACACATGCTTACCGTCCTGACGACGTGACAGCAACAAAGAGAACGAAACTCAAAGCAACATCATCGCTTCGAGGCCACATTGCAAAGTTCCGACCCGGTGCGTAAAAGTGCGCACAACTTCAATAATCCCAAGCGATTTTTTTGTCTGTTTTTGTTGTTGTTTTTTTATTCTCCCAGCGGAGCCCTTCCCCTTCCGCTCCTCCTTGTAAAACAAAAGCAATGAAAATCAATAAAGAAAATGCGTTTATCCTTCTCCCCAAAAAGATTTAGTGCAGAAAGGTTGAGGCACGTCCTACGTAGTTCAAGTTTGTTTTTGTTCTCGTCTTGGGAGCGTCTGCGGAGGAAAATAAAAGCAGGGATTGCCCTCCTCCTCTCACGGGAAGTTTACTTTGAGGGGGTGCGTATGCCTTCAAAATACAATAATTACGTCCTTGTTATCCATCTCAAATGAGAGTAAAATACAATAGATAGAATTTATATCTTATAAAAAGTTAAAAATCAAGGGAACATAATCATATAATGCACATTTACTGTTCTCTACTTTGTTTCTTGACTCCATCTTTGTTTTATTTTGTAAACTGTCCCAATTTGACCTCATTTCCGACCCGGGCTTGACGCTCAACTCCGGTAGTAGGGCGACCTGGTCAGGCGGCTTTGTGACGTCATATCTGGCTTGATTAAGCTTGACTTGTTGCAATAATTGAGAAAAAACAAACGTTTTTAACTGGGTTATTATTGGCGATTTTGTTTACGTTTCGATCCCTTAACCACTAGGGTCGTAGGGGTACCATTTCCTATGGTGTGTTTTGGGCAAGTACAGCCTGGTGGCGCTCATCCTTCTCCAGGCCAACATATGTTACCACCCGGTCTCAAACCGGGGATGTTTTGCCTCTTAGGCCACTAATGTGAAGCACACTGTAAAGCGCTTTGGGAAGTCATTGACTTGAAAAGCGCTATATAAATGCAGATCATTTCATTTCACTGACAAAATAGATAGACTATTTGAATTAGCTAGAACACAACAGGTATCATGCCATGTTTTAAATCATTCCCCAGATTTAAATCCTGGATAATTGAAATGTACTTACATTGATCTAATTTATTTTCCATTTTTAAAATCTGAGAAATCAGATACAAACGTTCTACCTGATAAAATGAAGCCCAATCATGGGGTAATGGTAGTCAGAAACGTGACTCGCCCAAATTTGGGCCAGTTTGACCAATTTTCCCAGCTCATCTATTTTGATCAACCCAAACAATTGGGTCGTTTTTTGTGAAAGCACGCAGAAATTCAATTGGCATTTTATGTTAATGACAATAAAGACAATCTTGAATCTCTTGAATCTTGGAAAATTGGTTAAGTCCTGGGTTGGTCCCTTTTTGACCAAAAATTGGGTTATTTTTTTAATTGTTGAACAACCCAAACAATTGGGTTGTTTTAAGTAAAAGAAAAAAAAAACTTAAAGGTTGAACTTGACCCAAACCTTTTTTTTTCAAATCAAATGATTTTTAGGGTGAAGAAACGCCTGAATATTTGGATCTTTTTTTCTTTTTTAAAAAAGCACCAAGAAAAAGTAGCTCAAATGAATCCACGTTTTGGAGTGGACCAGTTTTTGACCCAAAATTTGTTTCTTTTTGTCCCAAGTGATTTTAGAGTGTAGAACAACCCAAAGAATTGAGTCATTTTGAGTTAAAAAAAAAAAAAAGGCTAAAGGTGGAGATGACCGAAGTATAGGGTCGGTCCTGTTGTTTGACCAAAACTTGGATTATCTTTGCTCAAATAATTTTAGAATGCGGAACAACCCAAACAATTGGGTGTTTTTTTTGTTGTTTTTTTTGTAAAAAGCACCAAGAAAAATGGGTTCAATTGGCCAAGATATTAGGGTAGGTTCCGTTTTTAACCCAAAGTCGGGTTATTTTGCACCAACTTTAATGGAGTGCTTTGTATAAAATTGACAGATTCTTGAATATTAAACAAAGTTAAAGTTAGGGTCGTTGTGGCACCATTCCCTGTGGTGTGTCTCTGGCAAGTACAGCCCAGCAGCGCTCATCTCTTTCCAGGCTGTTTTTTAGGGGGGAAGGGGTTTGCTCCCCCACATGAAACAGATAGTACTGCTTTCAATCGATCCCAGTAGCAGGAGAAGGCTCCTGATTTGACTCAGATACGGCACCTTCAATTACTCCTTTTGGCAGAATTCTCTTATACAGTAAAATAATAAAGATAAAACAGGACCTGATTTTGGGGTGGGGAGGGGACGTTTCTTTAAAACAACACTGGACATTGGGTCAAATCAATCCAATTATTTAGTTGGTCCATTTTCCACCCAAACTTGGGTAATTTTAGACCTGACTGTTTTGAAGGAGATTCATATTCTTGTGATACTAGGCTATTATTGAACAAAAACCCAATGGTGTGTTCACAACATTTTATTGGAACAATTGCACACACTCACTCACATTGGAAAAGGCCTAAGAAGACGGAAATGCAGACTAAAGAAAAAAAAAGTTTGCCGGGGCTGTTCCAAGCCACAAATATTGTTGCGACGAATTTTCTCTGAAATCCTGGGGACTAAAACCAGAGTCAAACTCTCAATAAATTTGATTCTTACCTTTATCACCGTGCGCTAAATTTAAAGGCATGTGCTAGGAGAGGCAAGGCAACATCGAGGAAGACCACAGTCGAGAGATAAAGATAATCAGGGGTGGTAGGAGAGGTGGGAGGGCGTCATGTGACACTGCAACCAGGAAGGCCTTTTGTTGTGACAATCACAAGATAGCAAACGGGAAAAAAAGAAAGAGTCCTCGGTGATGATGTAACCTTTGTTTTGTTGTGTTTTTCCCTCGTGGAAGGTTAACCCCAAACGGTGACCGATTATGAGGAGGGAGCGGGGTCCAACCTAGTGCAACCCAAGCAAAGCAACATTTAAGAACATATTGGTGCATGTTTTAAATAAGTAGGCCCTGTGTGTATGAGTGTGTGTGTGAGTTACCCTCCCATTATCCCTGGCTATCATTCCCCCTCCCCGCACACCCCTGGTCACTGCTGGCTGACCCCCATCTGCTGGTGGTCGGGCCCGGGTTCGCCCTCAACGTCGGCGTGGTACTGCTCGAACGTCTCGTCTTCGATGTCAGGTAGCCCGAGAAGCTATCAGCAAGGAGACAGAACAGAATTGAGTGAAAACGGGTTCAGGGGTGGACAGGGAGAGGCTCGGTGTCGTGAACTTGAAGTGTACCAAAGGTTACTTCGATTTATATGACGAACCAATTCGGAGAAATAAATTATTTCATACTTTTCTATTAAACATCTGGATTCAACTATAGAGGGTGAAGGGGGAGCAACTCGGTGTTGTGACCTTGAAATAAACAAAAAGGCTGTGACACTAATTTCAAATTTTAAAGAAATACTTATATGTCAAACATATAAATATAATTTTAAAAAATCAATAACACATGCTCAGAGTTGATCAGAGAGAAGCTCTGGGTCATGAACTTGAAGTACAAAAAAGGCTGACACACTAATTTTAAAACGCAATTGTAAGGACGTACTTATATGTTGAACATATAAATATAATTCAAAACACTTTTTAAACATGCTCAGGAGTGTTCGGGGAGAGGCTTGGGGTTGTGAGGTTGAAGTACTGTCAGGATTGCTGATTCAGGGCACCTGCGACTGCCCAATTGGCGCCAACAGCCCTGAGCGCTGATTGGTTCAAAGACTCTTTTTAAACCCCCGGCTTCCAAAACGAAGCTGTCAGACCGTTTGCGAACCTATGCTCCCAGCTAGGCAAGCTCCATACCTTCCGACCTTTTCCTGCCCTGTTTTCTCCTGCCTGATACCTGTTGCCGACCTGTTTCTGGACCCGTTTCTGCCCTGCTCTGCCATCCCGACCACCGACCTGTTTTGCCCTGTTCCCTGCCTGATACATGTTGCCGACCTCTTTTCCGGACTCGATACCGCCCTTGCTCTCCCGTCCTGGCTATCGACCAGTATCCCTGCTGCCTACGATTATACTCGCTCGACACGGAAGTGCCACTTCCGCATTCCTGCCACATGCTACCGTGTCTGTCGATCATCGGATCTTGGAAGCAAGCAGTGCTTTCTCTCTCTTTATCAATAAAACTGAGTAAACGAACGCTACTGGGTCCTGTCTCCGTTTCTGGCTTATGACAAGTACAAAAAAGGCTGACACACTAATTTCAAAATATAGTTGTAAGGAAGTACTTATATGTCAGACATCTGATTATAAATAAAATAAATAATAAAAAGACGAACAAAAACATTTAAGAACCTGCTCAGGAGTGAAAGGAGAGGGAATCGGGTCGTGAACTTGAATTATACGAAAGACTACGATGATACATATGAAAAACCGATTTGTTTTTTAAAAGAAGTACTTTTATTCAAAAGATATATCAATATAACTTTAACAACAAACATTGAATTACATTCTCAGGAGTGAGCAGGGAGAGACTTGTTGTCGTAAGGTTCAAGTATACTAAAGGCTGAAAAACTATTAAACAGATCATTTTAAAGACGCACTTTTATGTCAAACATCTGATTACAACTAAATATACAAACAAAAACATGTAAAACATGCTCTGGAGCGAACAAGGAGAGGCTCTGGGTGTGGAACTTGTTGCATATTACGTGACAAAACAATAATAAAATATTCTAATTAAGGACGTTTGTATCAGACACCTGCTTACCACAAAAAACATTCCGAAATATGCTCAGGGGTGAGCAGCGAGAGAGGCTTAGGGTCACGCATTTGAAGTATACGAAAGGCTAACTCAATTAATTCATGTTTCAGGAATCACAAAGTCGTCATGGTGATTGAAAAATGTACTTGTGTCAAACATTGAAACGCATGCTCAGGAGTGAACAGGGAGAGGCCCAGGGTTGTCAACTTGAAGTATACAAAAGCCTAAGTTACTTAATTCCATGTTTTGGGAATCACACAGTTGTCATGGTGGTTTAAGCATAATTATAAAGACATATTTGTATGTATGTCAAACACTTAAAAACATGCTCAGGAATGAATAGAGAGAGGGATGGGATCGTAAACACGATGTATTCTAAAGGCTATTTCAATGGGACCATGTCTTAAGAGTGGCACAGTTGTCTTGGTGATTTAGAACTAATTTTTGACAAAATGCTCGGGGTTGTGATCTTAAAGTATACTAAAGGCTACGGTGATCTATAGGATAAACAGATTCAAACAATAATTTTAAAAGCAGAACTTCTACGCATATGAATATTAAAAAACAGTTACAGAAGCTAACAGGAAGAGTGGTGAAATGTATGTATACGAAAATGTATGGTGATTCATATAACAAACGAGATCGAAAAATAATTTTAACGAAGTACCTATACGTCAGAAATCTCAATATAACTAAAAACATTTAAAAACATGCTCAGGAGTAAACAGGCAGAAGCTTGTTATGTTACACGTTAAGCATGATATTTAAGTATATTAAAGGCTAACTCACTATAGGCCGTGTTTAAAGAGTCGCACAATTGTCATGGTGACAAACCAATTCGAAAAATAAAATAAGTACTCATGTGTCATATGTTTGAATACAACATAAATAAAAACACAAAAATTACGACGACAGGGCTTTTTCTTGGAATGGTAAAAGTTCCTACTGTCTTTGAACGAACCGCAAGTCCAGTGCAGAGGGGCGCGGTTTTAAGTCAACACAGCGTCATCCTGGTGAAAATCGTCTCCACCAAATTCTAGATTTTTTTTTAAAAATGTCATTAATAATATTTTGTGCTTATTATTATGAAATGATTTAAAATCAGATCATGTTTAGTTTTTAATTCACTTGCAAGTTAAAAAAAATCTCTCCCCTTCCATGAATAATCCAACACTATTTATCTCTCACAGTCAGATAGACGCCAACGCAGCATTTTGAGGTCAGCACGTAAAAACAAACAAAAACACAAAATATCTTCTCTTACGGGCCTGAAGGACGTGAAGACCTTCTGCAAAACCTCCAGGAGGGTCTTTTTACCACAGGACGAAATGTAATCCTGAGCCAGCTGCAGGAACGGGAGGCAGTCCTCGCTCTCGCTCCACACATGCTGTGCAAAAACAACAAATATTTCGTCTAAAATGGCGTTCAAAAAGAATCTAGGGGGAGAAGTCAGCCTAGTGTTAAATAATTAATTATTTCAGGCATATCAAGGTCACCTAAACTGCAAAATAACCAACAAGGAGAACGAGAATGGATGAGTTAATTAAAAAGCCCAAAAGATACCGTGCCTTGAAAAAGTATTTGCCCCCTTTCTGATTTATGTGTTGATGTTTTAATCACAAAATATTTCAGATTGTAAAACCGATTTTAATACCACACGGAAACAACCCAAGGAAATACAAAAGGCAGATTTGAAATGTTGACTCCATATATTAAAGCACAAAAATAATCAGAACCTATCTGGTCCTATGTGAAAAAGTAATTGCCCCCTGAACCTAATAGCGAGTTGGGCCTCCTTCAGCACCGATCACAGAAATCAAAGGTTTCCGATAATTGGTAATAAGTTTTTCACAACCAAGTGGAAGAATTTTGGCCCACTCTTTGCAAATTTGTTTCACATCTGCCATGTTGGAGGGTTTTCTATCATGAACTGTCCGTTTAAAGTCACACCACAGAATCTTAAATGGATTTAAATCCAGACTTTGACTTGGCCACTCCAAAACCTTTTTATTTCGTTTTTTTTTTAGCTATTCATTCGTGGACTAGCTGGTGTGTTTCGGATTTTTGTCCCGCTGCATGATCCGAGAGTTTGAGGGCACGTCCTTCGGGATCTTCTGGTAAACACCAGTATTCATTATTCCATCAACCACAGCAAGTTATGCTGGTTTTGTGGCAGCAAAGCAGCCTCAGACCATTGCACTGCCACCACCATGTTTAACTGTTGGCATCATGTCCTTTTTGTCGCCAGACGAGCTGCAAATGTGAGACGACAGCAATGGTTTTCGCCTCTCCTACCATGGATGCTATTTTTGGCCAGTCTTTTTTTATAGTGGAGTCATGAACACTGACCTTAAATGAGGCAATTGAGGCCTAAAGTCTCCTGGATGTTTTATGAGGTTCTTTTGTAATCTCCTGGATTAGCCGCTATTATACTCTTGGAGTAATTTTAGTTGGTTGACTCTTCCTGGGAAAGTTTGCCATTGCTACCAGTTTTCTCCATTTCTAAGTATTGGCTCTAACAGTGGTTCGCTGGAACCCTACAGCCTTGTAAAGGGCTTTGTGATCTTTCCTGGACTGTTAGATTTAAATCCCTTTTTTTCTAATTTTTTAGGATTATGTCTTTTTAATTGTGTTCTTGAGATTTGGTAGCATACTTTATTTGTGTCATGAACCAGAACAAGATCAGGACCCAAACGCGTGGCCTTCTCACACAAGCCTTTTATTTTACGGGAAATGGGGAGTCATGCACGTAAGGCAGCTGTCTGGCGTGGAAAGACAGGAAGCCAGAGACAGGCGAGATTGATTCCAATTGCCCCAGTTGATATCGGACAGATGGGGTCGATATCGGACAGGACGGGACAGACAGGATAGATAATGAATCAGGATATCAAATAAACAGGACAAACTAGACTGGAACAAAAACTGGAGAAAATAATAAACTGGACAAAATAGACGGAAACTAGACTGAAAAACGATATTTAAACAGGACAAAAGAAACGGGAACAATACCATACAGGAAATACCAACAGGGGCAGGACCGAGTCGAAACCCTCGTCTTGCGGGGCGGAAGTTTGTTGACGGGCTGACAAAGGAAGCGTGATAGCCCTGAGCTTAATATATACAGAAAGCCAATCTGTTAACGAGCCGCAGATTTGGCACCATGGCAACTGTGACAACTTGGTCCAACAGATTGAATTTAAGTCATTTATTTAATCAACACAGGTGGTAGCAATCAATTTTGGGTGTGGCCTGTGGAATTGAAATAATTTTTCCTAAAAATTACAGTTCCTTTGTGATTTGACTAGGCATTATTACTTTTTCACATAGGACCAGATAGGCTTTGATTTTTTGGTGCCATAATAAATGGTGTAAACGTTTCAAAACTGCATTTTGCATTTCATTGGGTAGTATTTGTGTGGTATCAAATTGGTTGATGGTCTGAAACCTTTGTGAGTGATAAATATGAAAAAAACAAACAAACACAGGAATCAGGAACCTGGCAAATACTTTTCACGGCATTGTATTTGCATTTTTACAAGGATGCAAGATTGATCATTTTTCAAGAATATTAAGGCCACCTAACTTGAAATTATTTACATTTTTACAGGAAGGCAAATATCTGAAAAGTTGTATTAATTTTCAAGCATATCCAGGCCACCTAACCTGAAATTATTTTCATTTTTACAAGGATGCAGATGCCCCTGAAGTTGTATTATAATTCAGCCATATCCAGGCCACCCAAAAGATGAAAAATCACAGAGAAAACCCAAATAAGATTAACCCGGAAACTTTTTGGCCAGTAGAACTTTTTTGAATGACGGTAATAAGCAATAAACTCACTTCATTTTTGCAGAAAAGAAAGTGAAAGTTAATTGAAGTTGATTTTAGTGAAACTGAATGTTGAGTAAAAAATATTCTTTATTCAGAGTCGGAGTTGTCTCACTTTCATGTTTTGTTCAGGTAGAACTAGGTGGTGTTGGAACATTATGTAGTTTTTCTATTCACGTGTGAGTAAATTTCTTGACCCTTTTTTGTGTGTTCTTTGTTCAGTAAGAACCAGTACGTATTCAAACATGTATCATGTTCTTCTTTTTCATGTTGTGTTCAGATAGAGCTAGTTTGTCTTCCGACATTTTCAGGCATGTTTTTCTGTTCTTCCATGTGTTGTTCCATTACATTTGTTTAGTGTTTCTATATGAAGTAGGAATGTGGAGCGAAGCCTGTTATAGAGTAGCTTAGATGTCTTTGAATTCTGAAGAGCTTTGTTAACTTCCTTGTTCTGTGTATGTACACTATCTAATACTGATTCATTTTGTGTAAAGAAATTCAACTAGTTCGTATTCGCTGTTGTCCTACTTTCATGTTTCGTTCAAGAAGAGCTGGAGCTATACTGTATTGTGTTCAGCGTTCATCTTCTTTACACTTTTCATGTTTTGTTAAGTTAGATCTAGATTGTGAGCCTACTGATTCATTTTCTTTTAACAAAACCATCCCTTTCCTCACCCACGTGTATTGTTCAGGTAGTTCTAGTTTGTTGTCCCATATATCCTGTGTCTTCTTCCTTTTATATTTTCTTCACTTAGAATTACTATTGTATTCCTCTCTTTTTCTCTTTCTCCATTGAGTGTATTTTTCATGTTTTTTTCAGCTAGAGCAAGAACCATGTTTCTAACATGTCCTGCATCTTCTTTCTTTGTTTCTTACTTTGTTTCTTTCTTTGTTTCTTTCTTTCTTTCTTTCTTCGTGCAATGTTAATTTAGATCTCGTTACTGTTCCCACATATTTTGTAACTTCTTGACTTTTATATTTTGTTTGTTAGATCTACAGTAGGTCGTGTTTCTATACAATGTTGCTGGGATGCACAGTCAAGCTCTTGTGAGCTTGGCTTTGATGCCTTTGAATTTTGAAGATCCTAGTTAACTTCCTTGTGCTGTTGCTGTACACTATCCGATTCCCTTCCTTTAAATAATTCTGTTTTTAAAATCCTGTTTTCTGCCTACATTAATGAGATGCGCTTTACATAATAAGTCTAGTTCCAAGCTCCAGGATGATTGTGCAAATCTGGTGCATGATTGCGTAATATGACACCGCAGCAATCCAACAAAAGAGGGGAACGCGGGGAGGAGGAGGAGGATGAGGGGGGGTCAATTGGAGTCGTCTTTGGGTGCATGACATCATCTATTGCTATCCGCGGGAACCCCACCTTTGCTTAATGACGCACATACATGCACAATGTAAATACACGGAGGCCCACTCACGAAAGTGTCGGTTCCGCCCGGGCACAGAACGTAAAAGGAGACGCCCGGTTCGGCGTAGAAGTCAAGCCGCCTCTCGTCCTCCTCCTCGGCGAAGATGAGCTCGAACGGGTTCCCCTCGCACCACTTCTCGGCCGCCTCCACCAGATGCTTGAACTCCATCCTCGCAAAGGCTCCCCCTCTTTCTCTTTCTTCCTCCTTCTCCTCTTCTTCCTCGTTACGGTTGTGTTCCGGGATGCAGATGTTGACAAAAGAGGAGGCGAGCTGATGATGCTGGTGGTCGCATCAGCAGCCGCCGGCAGCTCTGCGCATCTCTTCTGTGAAAAAAAAAGGAAAAAAAAATCTCAAGTAAGAGAGCGCCATCACGAGTGCGTGGGTGGTGATAGCACGGCAGGGGGCGCTCCACAACCAAAAATACATTAAAATCAAGTCAAGTCATGTTTATTCATTTGTCTAGCCCTGAATCACAAAAAGTCTCAGAGGGCTGCCCAAAACTGAAACCTACATGGGGGCAGGGCAAATATGTTATGAAAACGGTAATGACTGACAATGTTGAATCGTCTGTGTTTTTCTCTTTATTCAATGATTTATTGAAAAAAAAAAAAAAAAAAAAAACATACACACTTAGGGATAGGGGGAAAGTTTGATGGACAAAATGTTTTCTACTATTTCCCATTGAAAAGTGATATAATATTTTTTTTCTGCCCGTGAATTTTCACTTACATATTTAGCTAAAATTATAATAAGATTGACAACATTAGTTTCTTTTGCCTTTGATTTAAGTTTATCAGGTTCATATATTCCAAACACAAAATATTCGTCCAAAATAATTCAAACGTGTTGTGAATCTTATCAGCAATGAGAATTTCAGCAACAACAACAACACAAACACATTTAATATACTTTTAAAGACATTTTAAGACAGAAAAATACAATTATTGCTTATTTTTGTTTTTAATCTCATTGGAATAAGATGTTTGTTGTGAACGTAATTTTTACATTAATATTTCAATTTGTAATTTTTTCACTGCTTTTCTGCGACAAAACATTTTTTTTCAATTATTTTGTGATCTTTTTATTTTTTATGACTTTAAAATGCCCTTGTGTATCAGTTAAAAGCTTCAAGATTTTTACTGGACACTTTATATTGTTTTATTTTCATGAATAATTTCACCCTTTTTAATTTTCCAAATGAAAACAATAAATAAACAACAAAACATAGTTGCTTGCGATAGTTTCCTAGTCTAGTTCCATGTGAACCTCCACTCAAGCCGAAAATAGCATTATAAAGTAAAAGTCTATTAGCTAAACTACGCCTACTATTTTGAACAACTAGTCATTTCGGGAGAGCAAACAATTGGACAGGTAACTTAAAATTAGTTTTACCTGGTTATATCAGTATTATTTTCCCCCCATTTTATTAACACTCCACTTATTGAAACATGAATATTTTGTTTGTTTGTTTGTTTGTACATGATTCAATTGTTTGTTTGTTTGTACATGATTCAAATTGAATCTTTTCTTCCGGCGCCGTCACGAATGGCAGCCACTCCAGCAGCTCCCGTGTTATTTTCGATTGTTCTCGATTGTCAGGGATGCTGCTGGAAATGTGAATTTCCCTTCGGGGATGAACAAAGTATCTATCTATCTATCTATCTATCTATCTATCTATCTATCTATCTATCTATCTATCTATCTATCTATCTATCTATCTATCTATCTATCTATCTATCTATCTATCTATCTATCTATCTATCTATCTATCTATCTATCTATCTATCTATCTATCTATCTATCTATCTATCTATCTATCTATCTATCTATCTATCTATCTATCTATCTATCTATCTATCTATCTATCTATCTATCTATCTATCTATCTATCTATCTATCTATCTATCTATCTATCTATCTATCTATCTATCTATCTATCTATCTATCTATCTATCTATCTAATTAAAGCAGAAAAATAAATGTAGCTACTTTCCATCTATTGCCACGTGAAGGCGCGCAACACTAATTCTTCAAATCTTGAATCAAGTTCTTATTGTTTGGACCGAAAACAGAAGTCAAGCGTGTTTACAAAGTAAAAGTGTAGTCTCTAAATGACGTTTATGGTGTTTTACTGTGAAGAATATACAGGAACACATAAATAATCGAACAATTACTTTCTCCCTTGTGTCTATCTTCGTCCCCGCGGTTCCGATCCACGTCAGTTTTGTTGTCTAGCTTCCCTTCGGCCAGTCGGGCGTCCACGGATCCCCCCAGAAAATCTTGGAGACCCCCCTAAAGCTCCAAGTACGCCATGTGGTCCTCAGTTTTCGGAGGGTGAAGAGGGGGTTCGGTTCCCTAGAACGGTTTTGCAGTTAGTGATAATGGACCCATTACAAATCGGAACCGAATTTGAGGAAGACTGCCACGGTGCAGTGGAGGAAGATGTCGATCCAAGAATACAGGTGAGATGATAATTTTAATTATAATAATATATAATAACTGTCTTTTCCATACTTATAAGCCTTGGCGATTTTAGGTTCAAAGCTCTGGGGGTGCTGAGCACTCAGAATGTCTGGCTGGTTAAAAACTTTTTTTTTTAATCATTTTACTTTAAGTGATTTAACATTTGAAATTATCTTATTATTATTTTCATTACAATATTTTGCCAAATGCTTTTTATTTTAAACAGCCGGTGTTGTGGAATGCTCTTCCCCCTGAGATCCGATCTGCAACCTCGGTGGAAATGTTTAAATCTAGGCTTAAAACTCACTTCTACTCTATAGCATACGAGTAACCTAATCTTATATGTAATAACTTGTGAAGCCCTTAGAGACTAATTGTGATTAAGGGCTATACAAATAAAAATGACTTGACTTGACTTGACTTTAATCAATTGAATGTTGACTTAAAGGGCCTTTTTATTCATTCCTTTTTTAATTGAATTATGGCACTTTTGGGCTTCGATAATAACATACTCTCACTGCAATAAATCGGCGCCTCCGCAGATTCTGTCGCTATGCCACAAGTGACACTAGCCGAGTGAAAGGGGCGGGGGCGGGGTGGGGGGTTTGGGGGTTTCAAGAGCAGTGCAAGGAATCAAATGGACTGAACCACTTCAAGGCAGTGAAGTATTTCTGAGTTTGCATTGTTCACATCTTTTATTTTGTTTTACTTTTATTCATATTTTAGATAATAAAATAGTCTGTTAATGTTATTTGGTTGTTGGTGGGAAAACTTTCAAATATTTTATTTGTTTTCCTATCATAACCTATAATTAGAGTTTGTTTCCGACTTAAAGGGTCTTGCTCTTTTAGACCAATACAAACAAAGATAACACGTAGCAGATGCATAGTTTGTTAACATTATTTTTGACTTTGAAAAAACTTTAAATATACTGTTGGCTTACTGATAATAACTTATAACTGTTATTGTAAACTTATACCTCTAAAGTTTAACAGTTCTTTCCTAATGGTCTCCCTTCTCCAGACCAATGACAACATCGCTAACCAATATCTGATAGACGTATAGTTTGTTAATGTTAATTTTCCAGTAGGGAAAAGAGTTCACAAATTTTTCTCACTAACCTACAGAATGATAAGAATACAATTTAAACTCAACAAATCATAAAAAAGTATCAATTCAAAATTAGTAAATGTTTGATACCACTATCGCTCACGAACATATTTTTTTTCTATGCAAAATTTATGCTATATCATTTATCTAAATGGGCAGCACGGCGGCGCAGTGATTAGCGCGTGTGTAGCACAGTTCTGAGGTCATGAGATCAAACATCCTGTGTGGAGTCTGCATGTTCTCCCTGTCCTTGCGTGGGTTTCCTCCGGGCACTCCAGTTTCCCCCCACATCCCAAAACATGCATGTCAGGGTAATTTGCCAGTCCAAATTGTCCCTAGGTATGGATGAGCGAGTCAGTTGGCTGTCTTTGTGTGCCCTGCGACTGGCTGGCAACCAGTTCAGGGTGTCCCCTGCCCACTGCCCGAAGATAGCTGGGATGGGCTCCCGCGTCCCCGCGACCCTGCTGAGGATAAGCAGGGGGGGAGGGATTTTTAAGGGTTATTGTTCTATCTTCGTTATTCATTATCCATTATCCGTTATCGGTCAGTTCATAATACGCTACAAAGCCTAGGAGCCGGGACACTTACTCTCAGTCAAAAGGCCAAGCTAAGGTCCTAGCCCTAAAGCCTTGCTGCGATGTTTCTACATGTACGGTATGTATATACATTGGTCTTGGCCAATGTCCTTCAATATAGTCCACAGTCCAAAAATCACAGCGGTTCAGATAATGGATAGATGGATGGATTTATCTAAATATCTAGATGTATGAATCAAGTATCTATCTGATCATGATGATCAATGCCAGTATCGGTCTGGATAAAATCGGTTATTGTTATGAGTAGGAAAAAAGCCATCTAGCAAAAACTGGTAGAAAAGAAGTCAAAAAGACCCTGCATGTGTTTACATTTTCTACTGACAAGGTCTTGCTTGTATGGACCGATCCAAACAATGATAACTGATATCAGATAGAAATAGAAACAATTTGACATTAGTTTTCTGGTGAGGAAAAACTCATTTTGTTAGCTCAGGTATTATTGCCTATAATTACTGTTTCTATCCTACTGATCAGGTCTTGCTGCTCCAGACATATACCAATATCTACATACTGATATAAGATAGCTTCATGAATATTCCAACGTAATTTTTGTGATGTAAACTCTTTCAATATTTTATTCGTTTACCTATTATAACCTATACTGTTTTTTTCTCCTTACAGATAAGGTTTTGCTTCTCCAGACTGATACCAATATCAATATCCAATATTAGATAGATACCTAAATAGTTTCTTAACAGTAAATCTGATGTTGTAAAAACAATTTTCCTTGCTTAACCACAGAATGATAAGTGTGCAATTAAAAACCTGGATGCACTATAACAGTTATTTCCTACTAATAAGGATACCAATATCGATAGTTGGGGAGAAGATTTATACATAAATAGGTGGATATGTTAATTTTATGATTTATTATATAGCTATATAAATACACAGACATTAAAATGAATAAACTACAGTATGTATCTGACTTATATTATTATCTGTATCGGTCTGAACAATCACAACCTAATCAGTTATCACTTTCTGGAAATGTAAGTAAAACCGTTATTATAGGTTATAGGTAAATTAAAGAAAAATCAAACTTTTTGCCACCACAAAATTAACATAACCAAAATATTGATGTAGCTATCTGATGTTGGTTATCGATGCCGGTATCAGTCTGAGGACGCAAGAACTTACCAGTAGGAAAAAATAGTTATTTCTATGCGATTAAATTTCTACGAATTTATTCTATAAATTGACAATGTGAATTCATGATGAAGTCCAGTGAAAAAATATATAGAACTCCGCCCAAATTTTTGTTATTGCAAATACGCAGCTAAATGTATCAAAGTAAATCTATTTTCTGTATTAAAGACTCTGAAAACTGAATCTGGAGGCTGCATTTACATTTCTGTGTTTGCCCCCTCATTCCATGACCCCCCCCCCCTTTTTTTTCCGTGTTTACTGCCAACAGGGAGAGCTGGAGAAGTTAAACCAGTCCACAGATGACATCAACCGCTGGGAGAGCGAGCTGGAGGTAAAGAAGCGAAAGAAACGCCTTGAGGAGAGGGCCGGATTATTCTTCTCATTTGGATTTGCGGGTGTGAAGTCCCATAGCAACCTAAAAAAAACCTCAAAAAATTCTTCTGTGAACGTCTCACAAATAAATATGGACAAAGTATTGTGTCTTTTAAATAACCAGTTAGCATTATGCTAACAAACAATACAAAAACCTCATAGGCTAATGATTTGCATTGACTATGTTTTTTGGGGCGAAGAAGGAAAACGTGATAATGTCATGCTTCCTGTGACGGCTTTTCCTTTTTCTTTGTGGGTCAGGATGCAGGTGGCGCCGTCGCAAATGGGGTTATGGCGTTCCAGTTTTTGGGAATCTTTGTTAGCCGTCCAAAAAGGCTGTCTCACGTGCTTTAATCGGATTGGGATGACTCCAATAATGAGTTGCTACGTCGGCAGAATAACTCAGCATGGGTTTGCCAAATTAGAAGCGACACACTATAAAGATTGTTGTTGCTGTTTTCTGGCACTCTTTTTAAAATCTACTTAACTAAAAAACTCTTGGGTGAAAAATAACCCAAATTGGGTCAAAAATTAAAAAAATAAATCCAAACTTCTGTCTTGTTTTGCACAAAAACCAAAAATGAAATGACCCTAATCCTATACAATCGGGGATAATGGATTGTGGCTGCACAAATGCTGTTCATTTTTGTTGAAAAGAAAGGAAAAATGCCACCACGCGTCACACAAATTGTTCTCTTAGCTAAAGTTTATTGGGGATAATGGATCACAGCTGTATGGGTTCTCTTCTTCACTTTAGACCAGGCATTTCAAGTGCGGCCCGAGGTGGCCAGTTACGGCCAAGGATAAAAATTTTACTGGCCAGCGGCCTCTGTCATAAAATTAATATGAGGCCCGCCAGTAATGTTGACCGCCGTGTAAAATAAATTTGTACAGAAAAAAAAAATATCTCAATTTGCCCAAAAGATAGCAATACCTCTTTGGCCACCTTTGCTTTCTGTGAGAATTTTAGCTCACCCCATTTCCGCCATGGCAACTGTAAACAAAAATTGAAAGTTAACTGAGAAATTGTAGAATATTTTCACTGAAATCTGAAACAACTGTGTCTGCCTGAGTTGCCAAAGAGACTGTGGCTGATTTCAAAAAATATAATATCAAGAGGCACTGCCGGACGAAACATGCTGACAACAAAAAGCTAACTGGAAACAAACGATGTGAAAAGGTCAAGTGACTGCAAGCTGTTTTAACTGCACAGCAAACAACTGCAAACCATTCACGGACGGTGAATTCATTAAAGACTGTTCAAAGAATGCCAGGTTGAATAGTCGACCCTCACACGTTTTCAGCTTACGAAATTTGGCCCACTTCCTGAAAAGTTTGGACACCTGCTTTAGACAAACAGAACGGGAATAAAAGAGTCTCCGTGCATGAAACGAATGTGCTCTCTTAGCCCCTGCTCCCAGCATTTGCTACAGTCGACCGGGAATAATTGATCACGGCTGCATGGGTGCTCTTCATTTTAGACAGGAAGGACGCGAACAAAAAAGCCGCCCAGCATGAATTTTTCTTGCTGTCTCAGCTCTAGGTCTTAGCAATAGTCTGTGGAGAATGGATTGCAAACCAAACCAGGGATAATGGATCGCGACCGCACGAGTGCAGTTCTTTTTTTGTGAACAGAACGTCAAAAAAAGAATTGCCAGGTTCGACAAAGATGTGCTCTATCGGTCCCTGCTCGCAACAGTACGCGATTCCTGATAATGGATTGTGGTTGTGCGAGTGCAGGTCATGTTTTGGTGGACAGAGCAGCAAGAAAGAGCCGCTAGGCCCGACCAAAAAGCACTAAGCAGGCCCGCACTTTCAGCAATATAGAGATCGGGGATAATGGATTGCGGAATGCCACAAAGTGAGAAGTAAAAAAAGATTACTGTAATACAGAATCGTGATTCACTCGAATGATGTGAAATTCCTCTGCCCGCTGACAGCACTTTGGGGGATTTACGAATAATCTCAGCAGAATTTAAACCCGCTTTGCCCAAACTAACGTCTGTGTGTTGATGTTTGGTCAGGATTTTCGCCAGCGTTTCCGATCCGTCCTGGTGGAAGCAACCCTGAAGCTGGACGAGCAGGTGAAGAAGATCGGTCGGGCCGTGGACGATTCCAAACCTTACTGGGAGGCCCGTAAAGTGGCCAGGCAGGTAAGTGTGTGTTTGTGTGCGTTTGTGTGTGTATAGTGTGTGTTGTAGTCGGCTTACAAAAGATTAACAGTGAGACGGGCTCAGCTCGTATCTGCTTCAAAAGCGTGCAAGTCTATTTTTAACTCCTGCCCCTCTATGCTAAACAGCTGTCACCCGGATAGTTCCAATTCCTTGAAAAGCTATTAAAAGTGGAGTCAAGTCAAGTCATTTTTATTTGTATAGCCCTAAATCACGAAGCGTCTCAAAGGGCTTCACAGATTATTACACAGACTATTTTTCAGCCGACGAGAAGAGTAGGTTATTCATATGCTATGGAGTAGAAGTGAGTTTTAAGCTTAGATTTAAACATTTCCACTGAGGTTGCAGATCGGATCTCAGGGGGAAGATCATTCCACAGCACCGGTGCCCGGATGGAGAACGCTCTCGAACCAGCAGAACACTTCTTTGCTCTTGGGATCACCAGAAGACCGGCACTCTCAGATCGTAGGCTTCGGACCGGGACATAGGGGGAAATCAGATCCGAAAGATAAGAGGGAGCAAGTCCATGTATGATTTTGTATAATACTAAGAGAACCTTGTCACGTGTCACAACATTAAAAATATGGCATAACATAACTACCTGAAAGTGTCGTCTGCATGTAAGAATGTGCACGAGTATCGAGGGGGGCCTTAAAGTGACAGTGTGTAATAATTCACTTCAGCAAGTGTGACCCTGAATTTCCGGGTGGCACAAGAAAGATTAGCACAAACACAGCCTTCAGAACTCTTCCACCAGGTTATGAAAGTTGATCTTCCTTTAGATGTTTTTTAAAGTGACAGTGTGTAATAATTCACTTCAGCAAGTGTGACCCCGAATTTCCGGGTGGCACAAGAAAGATTAACACAAACACAGCCTTCAGAACTCTTCCACCAGGTTATGAAAGTTCATCTTCTTTTAGATGTTTTTAAAGTGACAGGGTGTAATAATTCCCAACTATAGATTGCTGAGGTTTAGAATAGAGCTCAAGCATTTGCATTTAAGGAAGACATGTTATCGAAGCCAGTAAGATAAAAGGCCTACGAGTCACAGCAAAAGATGAACTGGATGCACACCCAGAGAAGCTGAAAACAACAAATAACCTGAGTTGGTGAGAGCTGATGCAAACTGCAAACTTTAGCAGCTAGCTGGAGAAGCTAAAAGTTTGCAAGAGCAAAGCAGAATCTGTCAAGCA
Source organism: Urocampus carinirostris (assembly GCF_059441175.1). Taxonomy (NCBI): domain Eukaryota; kingdom Metazoa; phylum Chordata; class Actinopteri; order Syngnathiformes; family Syngnathidae; genus Urocampus; species Urocampus carinirostris. Next base: position 6,594,868 of record NC_142350.1, on the reverse strand, counting down.
TTAGGACCATGAATCTAAAAACTCCCCAACATGAGTGGCTAGAGAAGGAAACAATGGGATAAAAGTCAAAGATGCCTGAGTCGTGGGACTCTGCAACATTTGCTTACATGACTAGCCGTGGAAGGCAAGTGACAACAAAGGACAAAGCAGGAGCAGCTATCAATAGCGGCTAACCGCAGGTCATAGCCTGCGGCCAAATGGCTAGAGACAGAAAGAGTGTGAAAAAAGGTCACGGATGCCTGAATCACGGGGCTCAGCTACATTTAATTGCATGACCAGTTGTGAAAGGCAAGTGACACTAAAGGACTAAGCAGGAGCAGCTAACAATATCAGCGAATTGCAAGCTTAGCCTGCAGACCAAGCAGCTAACACGAGTGGCTAGAGAAGTAAACAGTCATAAAAGTCAAAGATGTTTGAATCATTGAACTCAGAACAAAGCAGGAGCAGCTAACAATAGTGCCTTGCAGCAAGCCATAGTCTGCAGCCAAGTGGCTAACATGAGTGGCTAGAGAAGGAAAAGAGAAAAAAAGTCAAAGAGGTTTTAATTCTAAAACTCAGTAACGTCCAGCTGTGGAAGGCGAGTGAAACTGAAGGACAAAGCAAGAGCATGTAATAACAACAATAGTGGCTAGCTGCGAGCCGTAGCCTGCAGCCAAATGGCTAACAATAGTGGCTGGAGAAGAAACAGTGGAAAAAAAGTGGAAAATGCCTGAATGATTGGACTCTGGGAGAATCATATCTATGGAAGTAGCCGCTAAGTGCCGACAGCACCACTGGGACAAGCTAGCATCGGAAAATTGGTCATTTGGGCTTCCATAGTAGCTAGAGGGCTGCCAAACATGTTTGGTTCTTCAAGTTGTGTCATATAATGTCAAATTTGTATTCCTAAAATCCTGTTTATGAATAAGTAAATGTGTTTTTGCTTTTTAGTTTGAATAAATAGTGTTTATTTTGATAAATGAAGTATTTTTACACCACTAGGACTCGTTATATGTTACACACTGGGACCTTTAAGCAGATAAATGCCTCGGGTGTCAAACCGGCACGTTGTCTGCTCATGTTTTATAGACGGCAGCTTTTCATATTACATATGTGACCCAAATGAGAAGCTAAACGTGTCACACGTGCACGCTCGTGGGCTCGTAGGCATGTTTTCCCACTTACATTCCAACAAATTTGGCAAAGGGGGGAGCAGAAAAATAGACTGAGCTTTGGTGTCCAGCAAAACTCTTGTCTGTTGTTTGCGTTTAACAGGGTTTGTACGGGTACTTGAAATCCTTTAAAATGCTTATGATTTTAATCTTCTGTTTTAGAGGATTGAAAGTGCTTGAATTTTGAGAGTGCTTGTAAATACTTGCCATGTTTCTCAACAAGTCTGCTTAAAAATGATGCAGACACTTCTCTTTAGTGGCTTCGCTTTGCAATTGCACTTGTTCTCTTGTGATTTACGGCAGCTGACATTAGTTTGTCTGGCACTGGCAGGTGCATCCTACACCTATACAGGGCACTAGGAACGTTGTATTACTGCAAGGACTATGAATCAATTATGGACTTTTATAATGGGCAATGGAAAATATTAAGGTAGCGTTTCCCAGTAGGAATTTGTACTGTACTGGGAAGAACTGAAAATGTAAGCTACATATTACTGTCATTTTTACCCAACACCCACAGTATATGTAGAGAGATTTTTCTCAATAACAAATAGTTTCACGACTTACTAAAAATCGCACCTAAATAAATGGGAAAAAATATTTATCATTTTTCCCCCCCGTTTAAGGGATTTGTATTATCATTTTGTTTGAAACAAATATCAAAAATGAAAGGAAAATGAATCAGTTGAAAATATATTAAAAGTAATTTAGTAAAAAATATTTTTGCAAATGAGAAAAGAAATATCTGTCCTTTTAAAATATTTTGCCTATTTGAAAGTTTTGTTCCTATTCTTTAGAAAAATAGATTAAAAGGAGAATTAAATAAGTTAGAAATACAGTAATCTTAGAGGACAAAATAACAATTTTAAGTTTTTTTTTCTATTTTACTCGAAAAATAATGAATTCAAATAAAAATAAGTTTAAAACGAGAAACGTCTTTCTTAACATCAGCTACATTTATCCAGCAGCTAGCGGAGGCACCCCACAAGCAAATTGTATATAATCTGCCTTTTTTTCCACTCACCTTTTTACTCACCCCCTTCGCTGAGCTTTATCACAATCTCGTGAGATTTATTTTTACATTTGTAACGCTTCAAACTACTCGTGTCTTACCGTGACGCAACCTGGCACTGTAAGAAAGTGTGTCATTTTTCATTCAATCAGGATATCTCGTGAGCATCGAGCGATCCTCCCTCCTTCGTTCTGTCATCTTGGCTCGATTAATCATCCTGGCAGAGCAGAGCCTGGGAAAGCGGGTCACACATAATCATTTTGTAAAACAGAACCCGTTTAAAACTTCGTTATCTTCACGCTTGGTCGGGTATCAAGACAAACGGCGTCACCCTTGGGCCGTGATGACGTCCTGGCTCGGTCGGGGAGGGGAGCTATCTTCTGAAAGGGTGACCCCGACTGGCGGGTCGGGGGCGCCAGAAAAACAAACCTGACACAGCTTTCCAAACGCTTACAAGAGGTTACTAAAGTTCGTATTCACATCGCGTTGTTTAAAGTGCCGGGGTGTAATAAATCACCACTAGAGGTCATTGTAGCTTAAAATAGAAAAAAATCACACTACAGCACTGGTTCTCAAATAGTGGGGCAGGCCACCAGAGGGGAGGGGTTGCGGCAAGGCTCCGTCAAGGGGGGGCACTGGCACGTTTGACTTTTTTTCAAATTATACCAGAATAAAGTGCAATTGCACCTCCACTACAATAGAGAGCATTCTCATTGGCAGAGTGTTTTTAATTACACTTAGCCTCCTCGCAGTGTATTGAGCACAGAGTGTTCATTGAGCGTAGACTTTAGGTGTAGCAAATCTTCAATAATAAATAAATAACGACAAAAACGACAATAAATAACACTGAAGCGGAGACAGGCGAGGAGAAACGGGGTAAGAGACAAACAAAAGTCTCCTCCCGTAAGCCAAGATGAGGAATTTTGACAAAGCCTACATAGCACTTCACTGCGACCATGGAGGGAGACAAGCAAAGACCAGTGTGATTGCTATGCTAAAAATGTTGGCAGCGGACAGCACAACGCCCAATAAATTAAGCTTCTCTTAAAGACATTACAACCCATTCGTGCTGATGAGACCCTTGAGCTTTTTTTCCCAGCGAAAATGTGCTGAGAGGTGTAGATTGGATGGAGGGGACGTGTTACCATCAATATCAAGCAATCATTGTTTTGTCCCCACCAAAATTATGCCATCAGTTGAAAAAAAAGATGGGGGCAGAGAGGGGATGTCTTCTTCCAAGGTGGGTTGAGACAAAAAGTAATTGAGAAGCACTGCACAACAGAAACGCGAAGGATTAAATTTAGAAGCCTACTTCCATCTTTCCTTGCATAAATTTGTCAATCTGGCAGCAGGACATGGAAGCCGCTGTTCCCTACAAGCGACAACAAAAGCTAGAGGGTGCTGAATACTTTGAGAACAGCAGAAAAGGGCCTGTAGTTGGAATGTTCAGAGCTTGTATAAGTAGTTAACTCTAATGGCTGGTGAAATAAGCTATTAAAAAGAGCAAGGCATATTTTCTCAAGAATATGAACCATCAATGCAGGCAAACATGAGTGGAAAGAGAAAGAAACCGTGAAATAAAGTCAGAGATGCCTGAATGTGACCGTCACATTTCAAATCAAATTCAATTGTAAAGCACTTTTCAGGCCAAAAATTGCCCCTCCAAGTGCTTCCTTTGTTCCCACCCATCATCCTAAAACACGTAATACACAGACAAACAAAATAAACAGTAATAGAAATAAAATACAACTATGGCAGGGCACAGACTAACCACGTGAGGAAAGTCCCTGGGAGAGGTGTATCCACACGGGCAGTAAATGGCCTCAAGATTTTCAGCCTTTGAACCACACCCTACCAAATGAGGAAACTCTGAAATAATAAAAATTAAAATCAAATGCAGAATAAAAACTTAAAAATGTGAAGTAAAAATTAAAGTATGTTACAGTAAAAGGTCAAACCTATAAAACTAAATAATAATGATCAATTAAAAGACGTACGAAAAAAATTACCTCCTTATTGTGGGCATTGGGGATTCAGTGTCTTGCCTGAGGGCACTTGTCATATGACATGGAAGAGTTGGGAATTGAACCTGCAACCTCTTGATCCTAGGATAGGGACTTTACCTCCTGTGCTACTGCCACCCCAACTCATTGTTAGTAGCACTTGCAGAGAATATGTCCGTTTGAATGTTACCTTTCTAAAAAGACCAAAACTGTCCATATTCTGCAAATGGGTCAAGAACAGCATTCAATTTACTTTGGGTAGTTCTTGTATCGGGAATTTTGTCGAATTATACAGGAATATTAAAGGGTTAAACGAATAATCTATTTTTTCACCATTAGGGATGGCTACGTAAAACACACTGTGGCTTTCAAGGTATACAGACTGGATTTGAATGTCCACCTTACTCCAGTTGGGAATAACAACCCTATAGAGAGTGTGCGTGGGTGGGCGGAGCCACAAAAATGCCATGGTTTTTGTTCACCGAGCGTTGCAAATTCTTTAATCGAATTCAGGAAACTCGTAATTCACAATGACGGATTTTTTGTACTTTCCAGGCGCAGGTTGAATCCCAGAAAGCCACGCAGGAATTCCAACGGGCGGCCGAGATCCTGCGGGCCGCCAAGGAAACCATCGCCCTGGCCGAAGAGCGCCTCCTAGAGGAGGACAGTCGCCAGTTCGACTCCGCCTGGCAGGAGATGCTCAATCACGCCACACAAAAGGTAGCGTAATGATGCCATTTTAAACAATGAATAGTAAATGGTCTGTATTTATACAGCGCTTTTCGATTCACTGAAGATTTCCCACAGTGCTTTACAATGTGCTTCACACTTTACTCATGCAAATATATTTAAAAAATGGTATTCAATGAAAACCATCCCGTCCACAAAAAGTGTCAACTTTCCATTTTCCCAGATGTCTATTAGAATCAATATTAATATATCAACCCATTATTATTATTAAAGTATTCATCTAATACTATTATAAAAATAGAAATGAATAAAAACAGTAAAAACCATCATTCCAAAAGATACAAATAATAATTTGAATTATAAAAAAACAAACACAATGAACAAATTCATAAAATAGATATTTTATTAACACAATAATATATTTATGATACTATAGAAATATTGTTGCAATTTAATGAAAGAAAGGTAAAAACAAAAACATTGTATTAAATAATAAAACTATCATTGCAATGATAAAAGTGAATAAAATATAAATTAAAATAGTTTTACTATTGTCATCATTATTATGAAAACATTATGATAAGAATAATGGTTTAACTGAATACAATTGCAACAGAGTGATTTACCGATAAAAAGATAAAGAATTATGGTAAATATAAAAAAGTAAGAAAATCCGAATTATGAAAAAAATAATTCAAAAAAGGATTAAAAAAAAACATTTAAATCTAAAACAATATAATAATAACAAATGGTTTGATATTAAAAACAATAGAAAATAAGTAAAATATAATGCAAATAAGAATGAAAATAATGATTACAAAATATATAATGATGAAAATGAACATGATATATTAAAAGTATAATAATAAAACAATTAATGGAAAAATACAATAGAAACTGTAAATACTATGATAAAATGATAAAGATGTTTTATTGAATTTAAATAACAGCGAAATTATCAAAACATTTATTTTGATTTAAATAATAAAAATATTGATTCGCCCCAAAAAACACGACTGTATTTAATTTTCTTTCTGTCCTCAGAAGCCACATTTCACATATTTTAGGCACACGCTTTTCTTGAGAAAAAAAAGGAAAAAAGGTGCCTTGTGATAAACATAATTTGAATTCCAGGTGATGGAGGCGGAGCAGAGTCGAACTCGCAGCGAGTCCGAACACAAAGCCACGGCGGCCAACTACGCTTCCTGCGTGGGACACATGAAGCAACTGGAGAAGAAACTCAAACGCTCCATCAATAAATCCAAGTTGGTTGCTTATCTCTTGTTTTTGAGCCTAAGGCAGGAGTGTCAAAGAACAGGCCCGCCGTGGGTTTTAATCCGCCCCGCGAGACGAAACTAAGAGAAGTGCAAGGGAAAAAAGGAGCTGCAATTTAATATTTGTCAACTTGACCTCGCCAAAGCCGGGCAACACTCACAAAGCACCTGGACTTGTATTTCTTTCTTTCTTTTCTATTTCTTTCTTTATCCCTCTCTCCTTCTCTCTTTTCTTTTTCTTTCTTTTTTTTTGCTCTCTAACCTCACTCTCTTTCTCACTCTCTTTGTCTCTTTTTCTTTAACTCTCTTTTTTCTTTATCCCCTCTCTCTTCCTCCTTCTTTCTCTTTTTCATTATTTCTCTTTTTTTCTTTCTTTCTCTCTTTCTCTCTCTTTCTTTGTTTTTCCTTTTTTGTTTTTCTTCTTCTCTCTTTCTCTTCATCTATCGCTCTTCTATCTCTTTCTCTCTCTTTGTTTTTCCTTTTCTGTTTTTTTTTTCTGTCTTTCTCTTCATCTCTCTCTCTTCTGTCTCTTTCTCTCTTTATCCCTCCCTCTTTCTCTCTCTGGCCCTCTCTTACTCTTCTCTTTGTCCATCTTTCTCTCTCTCTTTTTATTTCTCCCTTATTCTCTTTCTTTTTCTCTCCTTTCTCTTTCTCGCCCCTTTTTCTCTCTTTGTTTTTCTCTGTTTCTTTCTTTCTCTATTTCTCTCTCACTCTTTTTCTCGTCCACCCTCTTTTTTCCTACTTCTCTCTCACTCTCTCTCTTTCTCTCTCTCATTCTCTCTCTCTCTCCCTCCCCCTCTTTTCTATAAGATTCTCCTCTCTCCCTATTTCCCTTTCTCTCTTTGGTTCACTTTCTCTCTCATTCTCTCTTCCTTTCTCTCTTTGTTTCTTTTATTTTTGTTTCTCTCTCTCTCTCTCTCTCTCTCTCTCTCTCTCTCTCTCTCTCTCTCTCTCTCTCTCTCTCTCTCTCTCTCTCTCTCTAATCCAGACCTGGGCACTCCGGTCCTGGAGGGCAGTATGTTCTGCATGATTTTTGAGGTTTCTCTGATCCAATACAGGTGATTCCAATCACCAGTATCGTTAACGAGCACTTGCTAGCTTGCTAACGAGGTTATAATTTGTATCACCTGAGTTAAAGAAGAGCAAACTTCAAAATCTGGCAGGAGGTATGGCCCTCCAGGACCGGAGTGCCCAGGTCTGCTCTAATCGGTCCTGGTGAGAATGACTTTTCTACTATGTGGCCCCTGAGCTCAAAGGAGTTTGACATCCCTGGTTTAAGGGAATGTAAAACGTGGCTGCCTCCACAAAATTTTTGTTTTGGCTTTTTAAGTCTGAGGGAAAGTAAAAACTTGGTGAAGTCCAGATGTTTCTCGTCAGGGTGTAACTCCCACTTGTAAGCGGCCAGGAATGCGAGTGGTCAGAAAAAGGAAAAAAACGATGGAGTGTTTTTGTGTAGGTTATTTTTCCCTCCCCCCTCTCACTCTTTCACCCTTTTTTGTCTCCCCCTGCAGGCCATATTTTGAACTAAAAGCCAAGTACTATCTGCAGCTTGAGGTACGTGGACTACAATAGCCCTTTTCATATAAAAATGACTTTTGACGTATATAGCCGTCAATGGCCTTGAATGGGCGATACTGCTTGATTATGCTAATTAGGTTTGATCAGTAATTTATTAGCATAAAACCATCAAGTTCTTTGTCCAAACCCCGCACATTTTCAAGGTTTCCCTCCTCCAATACAGCCGCAGCTTATCACCAAGCTCTGGAGTCTAATAACAATCACAGTTCACGGTTCACAAATCCTTTAACCGCTTGGGTCGTTAGTGTACCAATGAGGACACAACTCTGGACAGCCTTCTCCACTGTTGACTGTCCTTGGCCTGTTCTTGGGTCGTGCCAAAGTTGGCAGCAGTCCATTCCTTATTGTTGTTTTTCGGCCCTCCTCTCCTCCTGCCCCCTTAGACTGTGCTCTGGAGAATGATCTTGGTCGGTCCTGATTATCTTGTGACGTGAACATATTACAGTTTAATTTGTCACATGGGCAATGTAGCTGCTGCCTAGGAGTTTCCTGTAGCATCACATCTCCATGGCCTGGATTTTCATTTCCAGTTTTACTGTAAGTCCGTGTCTCGCAAGCGTAGACGAAGAGGGAAATAATGACAGATGTTTCTCTGGTGTTGTTGAAATCTCTTGAAAAGGATGCGCTGATCAAAAACCGGTTTTATGGTGCTCATTCCCTCTCTGAAACCTGCCTGTTCTTCGGCTAGAATCTTTTCACCCTGTGGTTTCAGTCTGTTCAGTAGGACCTTTAGCACAACTTTACTTGCATGCCTTCGGTAGTTGGAGCATAGTTGGAAGTTCCCTTTCTTTGGGAGCACAATTACTAGCAATTTTGTCCATGCAGATGGCCACTGTCCTGTCTGCCAGATCGATTTGCAAATCTTTGAAGAGATGTCCATCGTTAGTTCACCACCATTTTGTACGAGTTCTGGTGTTGTCAATACCTTGGGACGTTGCGTTTTTCAACAAGTTTATTGCTTCTTCTACTTCTTCTTGGAGGATAGAGGAGTCGTAACTTTTCCCTGGGCTGGAATTCTCAAGAACCCCAGGTTCTCCCTGTGTTGGGTGGTAGTAGAGTTTGGAGCTGTCCATCTATTTATGCTTTTTTTTCCTTCAGTTAGGATACTTCCTGCTTCATCCTGAATACTGCTGACTTTTGCCTGTTTTGTCTGTGTGACGTCTTTTACAATGTGGAAGGCTTTTGTTGTATTGTTCTCGTTGGGGCACTCTTCTAACTCCGAGCATTGGTCCTCAATCCATTTTTTCTTAGCTTCTCTCAAGCTTTTTATACTCTTCAGCCAATCGTTTTAAAGGTCCCGGGTTCTAATGTCTCCCCCCTGCAACACAACTGCAACTATTTGCTCAACATTATTGTTGATGATAAGCTGCAGCTGTGTTGCAGGAGAGGGAGAGACATTGAAAACTGTTGATTTGGGCACTGCCATGATGTACTTGCCCAAGACACACCACAGGAAATGGTGCCCCTACAACCCGAATGGTAAAGGGATCCGTGAACCGTGACACCAGGGCTTGTCTATAAGCTACAGCTCAGTTAACATAAGCGGAGAGCATGCCCTTGTAGCAAACCAGGCTTATTACTGTACATATTTCAAGTAACTTTTTGAGTTAACAACAGGGAAATAAATAATAATAGACACTTTTAGCTCAAAGCTAATATGAAATAAGAAAGGTCACAACAAGTCTATTGTAAATTAGCAAAATTGTGTTGTAGCAACTGAAGCGTCATGTAGACGAGCGTCAGGTGAAGCTGGTAGCAGCCAAAAGCGATTACCGTGCCGCCCTACGCCGCCTGGAGGGAATCTCGGAGGAAATTCACGCCCAACGCCGATTGGTCGGAACAAGAGGGCGAGGTGTGGGGGCGGAGCTTGACGACAGTGGCCAAGACTTAACTGTGGAGTGCGACGGCCTGTCCAGTGAGTGATCTGACATTTTGGAGACTGAAATTCCCCAAAACTCAAATTGTGTTTTTGCGGCAGTGGTATCAGTGTCGATTGACGACGATTTTGAGGAAGATGCCCAGTCCCCTTCGTCCAGTCCGGTGGCGTCCTTCACCGTTGAAACACCACCGCCATTATCCCCGCCATCCTCCTCCAATGCTGAAGGGGGCGCCAGCCCGTGCAGTTCTCACCGATCCGACTCGCCGTCTGGTTCTGGCCACGGCTCACCTCTGCTGGGGCCCCGGAGCCAATGCAGCGGAGCCTCGTCCCCGGACTGTGATCTGGAGAGAGGTGTCCTAATTTTTTTATTATATCTTACACAAAATCTTGCTAACATTAAAAGAAAATATAGGCAGAATGTAATACAAAAAACAGAGATTGAAATATAATTGCATTTAATTTGTAAATAATTTCAAATGAATGAATGGGTATTTATTTTGACCAATCAATAAGAAAATAATAACATTAAAATACACTAAATAATCATTTGAAGAGAACACAGACCAAAAGAAAAATAAGAAAAATAGAAAAAAAAAATATTTGATTTTTTTAATAAAGAATATACTTTGATACCATATTTTCTGAAATGTATTTGCTTTTTTTCCTTTGGGAATAAACATGTCAACATATATTAAAATTGTATTTAAAAAAAAAAAAAAAAGCAGAAATGGACTTTTTTTTCCTTTTTTTTAATCTTTGAAATTATGTTGGGTTTTATTTGATATTGAATATTCTTTCATGTTTTTGCTTTATCTTCAGGATAAAAAATATTGAATGATATTCAAATATTATTTTTGAAAAATCATAAGTAGCCATTTTTTTCCTTTGGATTTTTTTTCTTTTTAAAATTTTGAAATTAATTTTATGTCTGAAATAAAAAATGCTTCGTAAAATATTTTTGACGTATTTTGCTTTTCTCCCTTTCAGGATCAAAATTATAAAAATATAATTAAATATGATTTGAAAACAAATCAAAAGTGGACAGTTTTCTTACTCTTTTGTTTTTTTTTTCTCTTTATGGCAGATGGTTTTTTTTTAATTTGAAAAAAAAGTCTCTTCTTAAAATATTTACAGATATGTTCTCCTTTTTGTTCCCTTACGGATTATTTTATGAAAATCCATATAAATAATATTTGAAAATAAATCAAAAGTGGACATTTTTTCATTTCTTACATTTTTTGTTCAAATATTTAGAAAAAAAATTCTCTATGATTTAAAAAACTATTTATGATCAGTTCAAACATAATAACTAAAGGTTTTTTTTTCCATTATTCATCATTCATTTTTTATACATAAACTCATAAAGTCGATTTCATCCCTCTTTTTGACCTCCAGGAGACAGAGCGGAGGGTGCTGAGGCCACGTCAGGGAGCAATTTAGGCAGCTTATCCCGACAAAAAGACGACACTGAGGATAAAAAGGAGAGCGAAGAACTCCTCCCGCTGTCAAATATCCGAGTAGCCAATTGAAATTGTTGTGAATTATCTCATCTCATCTCATCATCCGTACCGCTTATCCTCATTAGGGTCGCGGGGGGGCTGGAGCCCATCCCAGCCATCTCCGGGCAATGGGCAGGGGACACCCTGAACTGGTTGCCAGCCAATTGCAGGGCACACAGGGACAGACAACTCATTCGCTCATTCACACCTAGGGACAATTTGGACCGGCCAATCCACCTGAAATGCATGTCTTTGGAATGTGGGAGGAAACCGGAGTGCCCGGAGGAAACCCACGCAAGCACGGGGAGAACATACAAACTCCGCACAGGAAGTCTGGAGCTGGATTTGAACCCACGACAGGTTCCCATGACATGAACTGTGCCGCACAAGCGCTAACCACTGCGCCGCCGTGCTGCCCGTTGTGAATTATAGTTTTCTAATATCAGTTCTCATCATAAGACTTCATCTCCCACGATTCTCATCTCATGTGCCATAAAATGTCTTAATCTGTACATGTTAAAGCCTGCAACAAATGATGTAAATAGTCAATTCATTGTGTTTTTATTAGTAATCCATGTTGTTTTTTAGTGCAGATTGTCCTATATTTATATGCCTGTCCTTTGCATTTGAACATGTTTAACTCAAAACAATAAGCAATAAAAATGCTTTGTTGTGATTTATAATATGATTTGTTTTATTACACCTTAGTTAACACGTTATTATATTTGTTACTTGAGAACAGAATAGAATAGAATTCTCTTTTTTGCCGTTGATATCAACGTTGTGAAACATTGTATGCAACAAGATTAGAGGGCAAAAAAAACGCAAAATAGTGCTTAGAAAACTGGCCTAACTTGTAATAATAATGCACTGAAAAAAATATTGCAAGAATAGTAGAATGAAAATAAGTGCCATAAAATTTAGCAGCAGCGGGGCTCCAGCACCCCCGCGACCCTAGTGTGGATAAGGGTCGATAACGGATCCATGGATGTATGAATTAAAAAAAAAACAATGTCATTCCCAAGCTATATATTTTCAGTTTTTGCAATATATATACATATATATATATATATATATATATATATATATAATTTTTTTTTTTTGACTGTTTCATTTATCAACAAGAAAAGAAAAACTTATCACAAAGAAGGACATTCTGATTTCAAGGTAAAAAAAACTCCTTTATTGATTAATCATACAATTATTTAAGAAATAGTCATATTAACAAGATTATGTCCACTAATTAGTAATAACCAAAGTTTTTGCCTTACTTTCAAGGAAAAAAACATTTGTTTTAAACTGTATTTGTTATAAAGAAATTAAGAAAATGACATGAGCACTCTGATCCGGACTCTCTCGTGATTTGTGGAAATGCGTAGAATTATTTTAACCTTTCAAATATTTGTTTATGTTTCCCGTTTTGGATAGAAAGAACATAATGTGTATTTAAAAAAAACACACATACGGACTATCAATTTACATGACCAATCACACGACAGCGCAACAAGCGCCTCCCCTTCTCTCACTGGCTAACACACTTTTGCAAACTCGTAGTATTTTGTGTTATACGTAGCATTTTATGTATATTTTTTCTCAGTACTTCATTATAATGATTTTTTTAATACATACAATATTCATTTTAGTGCGCAATTTAAATAAATAAACACAGCACAGTCTAATCACATGACAGCGTAATAAGCACCCGCCTCTCTCTTACTTTGATTGGCTGAGACACTTCCGGGCTCTCATGTGATATGAGGAAATATCAGCTGGAGTTTTTATGTTTACGTGTAGAAGTGAGCTACACGCTTCGTAGAAGCATGCCTTTAGTTTGAATGTGAATAGTTTTTATTATTATTTTTTGATCTTTTAATTAGATATTGCGAACATGGCGTGTTTGTGGTTCGTCGTTGCCGTGTTGCAATGGTCTGTTTTCGGTAAGGCTAATGTGCATGCCAACTAGCAAGAATGAGCAATATAATTCATAATGATAAATCTAATGCAGAGGCAAAAAGGTCATGAGTAATCAAATTCCATTAAAATTGTTGTTTTTTTGTACAGCAAATCTTCCTGTAACATATAAGCAGATTAGAAACATCTTGATAAAAAAATATCGCGCCTTGCATTGAAATGGCTAGTAATGCAGTGAACCCTCGTTGTTCGCCGGGTTTACGTTTCACATAGTTGCGGTAGACGAAAACCTTTACATTTTTATTATTTTACATTATTCATACTTTTGAATTCTGTAATTTACACCAAAATCAAAGATAACAAACAACCATTTTTACTGGCTCAAGTATTTGTTCAACAAATAAAAGTGCCGTATAAACGTGTTTTCTTATTTTATTTTTTCATACAAATATTAACTTTTCAAGTGAGCGAATGGTGCCTAATTTTTTAGTGATAGGCGAAATCCTCAAAGTGGAAAACATTTCTTATTTTACTATATGTTTGAATACTGTATTTTACACCAATATTAAAGAACACACATTTTTACTGGCTCAAGTATTTGTTTAACAAATAAAAGTGCTGTATAAATTTTTATTAATTGTATTTTTTTCAAATAGTTACTATTTAAGTGCGTAAATGGTGCATAATTCTTTGCACGCAACATTGATTCTTTCTAATTTTACTAATACTAACAAGATAAAGTAAATCTGATTGAAGGTTAATATGATGCATATGCATGGTTGTTATTATACATCCTTTCCTGGATGGGAACAAAAATCTCAAGTCTGTTTATGTTTGCAGATTGCGAAGCAAAAGCGCTGCCTTCTCTTCCAGATTTCGGAACGTCTTATCATGTGAAAGGTGAACTGAATTGTTTTTGTTGACGCCACTTTATCACTAAATCTGTTTTTTTTCTTACAGGATTGATTTCTTTGCCTTATGCTGAGATCAAGGAGCCCTTTGAGGCCTGGTTGGATCTGAAATCAAAGTCCAGTCGTATTGACTACTACCATGGTGAGAAACAATTTTTTGGTTCTTTTTTTACCGAGTGGGATGTGAAACCCAAAATGTGCGAGTCTTGCACCCTCATGTGACTCGAGCGCATTGTGAAATCTTTACTGTTTTGTGTGCTTAGTTTGTCTTTGTTTTTCTTTTTATCACTTGTAACAAAGCAAGGTAATATTTTTGGAATGATAAGTTAAAAATAGGCCACCGTTTTTTTTCTCTACCTTTAACCTTTTCATGGACCTCAAGTGTGTTTAAAGTGTATGTTGGCCTCCCAGTTTAAGGAACTTTTTTTGATATTTAAAACAGTTTTGTTTGAGGTCAGATTTTCTGTATTTTTTTTTCAGAGAACTTAATGGTTTATTTTATCTGTAGGTGCCTGTTTTGATCATTTAGATTCTTTTTTTAATTATTGTTTTTGTATTTCTATGATAATAATTTTAATAACAATTAAATAATAATAATAATAATAATGTTTTATAGTGAATCTAATTTTTATTTTATTTATTGTTTAGGTTATTTTAATTCTAGTTTTATTTTCAATGCCTCTTATCATTGTAATTATTTGGTTTTATTTTTTATATATATATATTGTGATTTTCTATATATATATATATATATATATATATATATATATGTATGTATGTATGTGTGTGTGTGTGTGTGTGTGTGTGTGTGTTGTTTCCAGATCAGGGGATGGTGTAATAATAGTCTGCAATAATAGTCTGTGCAATAACCTGTGCAGCCCTTTGAGACTCTTTGTGATTAAGGGCTATACAAAAAAAATGACTTGACTTTACTTATATAATAAAAGAAATTCTGTATTCAGCGAACATTTGTGTATGGAAATTAAAAATATTGTTTTCATTCAATTTTTTAGGTTCTTGTTTGTAATTATTTCAAAACAGGTCCATTTTTTATTATTTAAAGTATTTTTTAAACTATTATTTTGCTTATATTTTTCAAACTATTTTCTTCTCTAAAAGTAACCAACTCAAGTCCTGTTTATTTGTGTAGTCCTTCACAAGAAGTCTCAAAGGGCTGCACAGACCACAGACTATTACAGACTAATATTACAACATCCCCTGATCTAAAACCTACACAGGGGCAAGGAAAAACGCATAAGCATGAGGTCAATAAAAAGACAGTACATCGACATAATTAATATGAATCAGTACTTGCAGAAGGTCCAGAGGTCAACATTATTAATAGGCTGTCAAATAAAAGTGTGTTTTAAGCCTAGTTTGAAACACTTGCACTAGGGTTGCAGATCGAATCTCAGAGGGCAGAGCACTTCACCGCACCTGGCCCCGAATGGAGAACGCTTTCGAACCTACGGATTTCTTTCTTGGCTGTTGGGATTACGTGGAGACCAGTTATGAGCGAAAGTTCAGAGCAGAAACATTTGGTGGAAATTAAATCTGTAAGATATGAGGAGGCAAGTCCATGCAAAGTTTTGTATAATACCAACAGAACTTTTAAAGCTGACAGGGAGATAATGCAGGTAATCTGAATTGGGGTCAAACTTTCTTGTCTTCGTAAAAAGCCTCGCCGCAATATTTTGTATAAATTACCACTATAATATTTTGTTATTTTTGTTTTTACAGTATTTTGTTATTTATATTTATTTTGTAAATATTTCTGTTTACTATCCAGCTGATATTTTTTTAGAGAATGAAAATTGCTCATGTTTTGTTTATTTGCAATCCTTTTAATGTGACCCCTTTCTGTAGGGCAAGTGTCGACGTACCAGCTGGGTGCCGAGAAGCCTTGGGGAGCTTCCTACAAGATCACGCCGGAGACCACCGAAGAGGAGCTAAACGTGATGAAATGTTTCCAGGTCAACGGAACCAAAGACGAGACTGTCACCACGCAGGCCGCCTTGCCAGACGTGCAGGGATTCCAGGTCTTAAAAATAAATAAATACTATGCAGTAGACCCCCTGGATTTGGCAGCCCCACCTTACGAAATGCTCACTTTACTATGCGGATAATGAGTTTTTTTTTCTATACAACATTAACACCAAATATTTTCACGTCTCTGAGACGCCTGTCTGCTATTTGTCGATGTCATATAATGTATGTAAGCTATTGGTTTTCGTCGCAGCATCATGAAAATGCTGAAATGTTATTACCTGATTTACCTCCCATGTCACCCAAGGCATTTTTGTCTCTGCTTTCAGTTCAGAATTTTGTTTGCTTCGTGAAGACCATAAGAGTCGGTGATGCAACATTATATATTTTGTACTGCATTCACTTTGGATCCAAAGACTTTTATGGTTCTAAAGGAAGAAGCAAAAACATAATAACCATGGGAAAGAAGCTTGCGATTATCAAAAATTATGAAAAGGGCGCACAAATCGCTACCCTCGCTAACTTGCATTTGACAATCAGCAATACAATACAGATGTTTTTGTCCTGTATTTATTTGCTGCAAGCATTTTCGTCAGGCCTGGCCTGTTCTCTTTTCCATTCTGTCCACCAAAAAGTGATGCACCCGTGCAGCCGTGACCCATTATCCCTGATCGCATTTTGCTGCAAATGGCAGGTCACTTTTGTCGAGCCTGGCGACTTTTTATTTTTTATTTCTATTTTTTATTTTGCACTTGTGCAGCTGCGATCCATTATCCCCAATCCCACATTGCAGTAAGTGGGGACTGGTAGAAGGTACTTTTGCCCAGCGGCGTGCTGTTCTGGGCCACTTTGAATGTAATGCTAGGTTGTGGCCGCAATCCATGTCCCCCGGTTTATTATTACTGAAAACACTTTTTTTTTTTGTTTCAGGCTGCTTAAACGCACCATTGTGGGCAGCTAAAATGAATATACTGTTTTGTCTGTGATCCGATATTCACAGCGTACTATTGCTGACAGTGGAAACAGAGAAAGAGAATTTATGTCCATACAAATTAACATGACTTGACATGTCCTGCAGTTCTTTGGCAGCGAACCATTATCCCCAGTCGACTCGTGCTGAGAGTGGGGGCAGAGAGCATGTTTGTGTCCTGCACAATTGTGCCTGAGATCTATTATCCTCAGTTGACTATTGCAGAGAGAGAGAGAGAGAGCGAGAGAGAGAGAATTTCTGTCCTGCACAATTGTGGCTGCTATCCATTATCCCCAGTCGACTATTGCTAAAAGTAGGGGCCAGCAGATCACATTTTTTTTCTGTTTGGGCATGCTTTTTGCATGCCATTGTGGTGCACCTTAAATGGACTACACTGTTTTGGCCGTGATACATTATCCTCGGTCGACTATTGCTGAGAACGGGAGCCAAGAGAGCAGATCTGCGTATTGTGTGGTGGTGTTTTTTTTCGTGTTCTTCCCCACCTTAAATGAACAGCAACCAGGCCGCCGTGGTCTGTTATCCCCTGTCGATTATTGCCTTTGATTTCCTTTCTAGTTCCTCCGGATGGAGTACTACTCTGGTTCCTTGTGTGAAGTGTGGCAGAACATAACCACAGTGGGCCACAAGAAGAACACGTACACGTTGTGGGTGACCCGCTTGGAAAAAGGTATCGGGGGCCGGGGTCCTCCCCCGGCACCGCTGCACTACGAGATGATGGGCTACAACACGTTGCTGGGATCCCATTTCGACAAATATTTTGTGGACTACGAGGCGTTCTCCACCCATGTGGACCCAGAAGTGTTCTCCCTCCCTGAAGGTTTGTCCGCCCTTCCCTGAAAAATATAAATGTAAACATTAAAAGAAGAAAATTCCAACAAGGTATGAGCTGCGGTGGATTTCCCGGTCCGGGGGTGGAGCATCACTTGCTAGCCAATCCCATGAAAGATCTTATCCAGGTGTCGTCCCAAAAACACTCTCGTCGCATCTTCGAGCATTTCAAAGAAAAGTTCGGTCGTCGCTACGGCAACCAGCGCGATCACGAAGCGCGTGAACATGCTTTTCTGCACAATCTCAGGTGAATTTGAGTATTATTTATTTATAAACGTCTAAATATTTATATTTTCTGTAGAATTTTAAAATTGATTTTGTATTATCTTGATGCCACAAGACCACAGTCATACACGAGTTTCGATAACTATAGTCAATTCAAGACAAGTTTATTTGTAGAATAGAATTGAATAGTATAGAATATACCTTTATTGTCATTGTTACAAAATGGGTTAACATATTGTGACAACGAAATTGGGCATGACACTCCAGTTTCACACATTCACAGTGAGGTAAATAAACCAAGAAGATAAGGAACAGAGAAGATAAGGTTATAAAACAAGGAGGATAAGGTTATAGTTATAATTTACACCACCGCTCTGGTGTTTGCAGACCAGGAGAGCTTGTCGGAGATGTGCACACCCAGAAATTTGAAAGGGTGGACTCTCTCCACACAGTCTCCTTTTATGATGAGTGGTGCTGGATTCCTGCCATTCCTTCTGAAGTCCAGTATCAGTTCTACTTCTAAGGCTTAGTGTAAGTCCCTCGATGATACCTGGTATTCGCAGCCATCCCCAATTAAAGGTTCAGTGTGTATTATATAGCGACCCTCCAGAGCTGTAAAAGTACTTCATGTGATTAAAACAAGCAAAAATACATGTACTATTTCAAAAACATCGTTCTTTTTTTTTGTAAACATTGAAAAAGCCGAGATGTTTATGTTAGCCACTAAAGCTCGCCGCTAGCCACTATTGTTATTGTTAGATGCTCTTGCTTCGTCCTTCAGTATCACTCGAACGTCACCGGATCTGTGATTCAGGCATCTTCAGCTTTTCTTTCCATTGTTTCCTTCTGTAGTCACTCTTGTTAGCCACTCAGCTGCTAAGGCTGGCCTCCCTCCTACTTTGTCCTTTGTGTCACTTGCCTTCTACAGCAACATGCAAGTGGAAGAAGAAGAGTCCCGTCATTCTCGCATCTTCCATTTATTCCCACTATTTCCCTCACTAGCCATTCATGTTGACCCCTTGGTTGCAGATCATTGCTCACAGCTATTATTATCGTTAGCTGTTCCGTTTAAATAAAGCTTGCTCTTGCAATCTTTTACTGGCTACTAGCTTTTCCCACCAGCCGCTAAACTCCTTTAAGCTGCTTCAGGTGTATCTACCTGGCTCGGTCTTTGGTTGTCCCTCGCGAAGATTAAGATGAGTTAATTTGCGCTGTTGCTAGTTGAATTAATCCTTTCTAATGCAGGAAAAATCATGAATTTGCCTTCTAAATTTTATGCTTCGGGCATAATTTGTTCGCTTTAGCTCCGTTTTATGCTACAGTGACCTGTTGTGGTGATTTCACATTTGTCAATTGAAATTAAAAGTATTATTCCCATTTGATTCAATATTATTGGTCTGTTTTTGAATGTTTTTTAAAATTCTACCTCATTCTGGTTCTATTTTCGTCCCTCGTAGATATGTCCACTCTAAGAACAGAGCGGGCCTTTCCTACACGCTGGCCCTTAATTCACTCTCTGATCGCACCATGTCGGAGTTGGCCACTATGAGGGGCCGCAAGGGGGGGAAGACCCCCAACCGAGGATTGCCCTTCCCCTCACACATTTACAAAGGGGTTCAAGTGCCCGAATCGCTTGACTGGCGCCTCTATGGTCTGTCCACACCTGAAATTCAGTTTTATTTTCATTTTCTTTTCTAATGTTTGTCCTATTTGGGGTTTTTTTCAGGCGCTGTGACCCCAGTAAAAGACCAAGCCATCTGTGGATCCTGCTGGAGCTTTGCCACCACGGGGACTTTGGAAGGGGCTCTCTTCTTGAAGGTAGCGTTCCCTTTTATTTTGTTTTTGACCATTTTATGAACTTTCTTTTTTTCTTTCCAGACAGGCTCTCTGCAGGTTCTGTCCCAGCAGATGTTGGTGGACTGCACGTGGGGCTTCGGCAACAACGGTTGCGACGGCGGTGAGGAATGGCGTGGTTATGAATGGATCATGAAGCACGGCGGTATCGCCACCACTGAGACTTACGGGCCTTATATGGGCATGGTGAGATGCTCCACTTCCTTTGCGAAAAAGACTACAAATCCATTGATGACATTTAACATTTTCTATTTTAAAAATATATAGTAAAATGTGTATATAAATATTTATATATATATATATATATATATATATATATATATATATATATACAGGTATATATAAAAAAAAAGCAGTGTTTGAAACAACGTCTGCCTGGACGACCGGGACGTGCATCTTTTACGTCGGGCGTACAACTTACAAAACGTCTCCGCCCGGGTGGCCGACAACTTTTTTTTTTTCCTTTCAAATCAAACGTTTGCTTTATTCCGATTTCGAAATCTTCGTTGGGTTTGGAAATTTCCGAATTTCGATTCGTTTAGCATTTTTGCATACTCGGCAGCCGATCAGAAGCCCGCGTCGAATAACTTCGTGCTTCCGTCTCTCCCGAGCGTTATAAAGTCGTGCATTTGCATAGCATTTTTCAAAGTAGACGCACAGAGAACACAAGAAAAATGGAGAAGTGGTTAGGAATCAAGCCAAAACCTCAGCCCCAGAAGAAAGATTTGAAATAAGCTTAACAAAATTTATGAAGCTACGAAACGTAAATGTACATTAAAAGCATCGTGTGAAGAGGAGTTCACGTGGCTTGTAGCAGACGACGCAACGCAAACATTGCATGAAAGAAGATGAGTAAATACAGGTACATACTGATGGCAGATGGAAAACAGCGATGTCATATACATGCAATGGATGTTATAAGTAGATTTATAATGAACTTAATTTTAAAGTGTTGTTCTGTTATATATTCTGATTATCAATCCTTAATACTTTGCAACAATGTGTTTTTTTGTGATTAGTCGTCTTATTGTGTTTCAAATTGTGAAAAATGGGGCAGTCAACTTTTCAGAGTTGTCTGCCCTGGTGTCCGCTAACTTTTTGTCACGAGTTTCAGACACTGATTTATAGTCATGTAAATTTGTGACGCCCTTAATCACAAAGAGTCTCAATGGGCTGCACAGACCACTGATTATTGCAAACTACAGACTATTAATACACCGTCCCCTGATCTAAAACCTAGATGAAAAACTCAAAAACCTCAACATGAGGGAAATGAATAAATTGTGAATATTTTTTCAGTTTTTAGAAAAGAAATTATATTAAATAGTAAATGAAAAAAAAATCCGTCAACTATCACTATAGGTACTGCCAATTTTCTTTATGGATTTAAGATTACTTTTTACGTTATATAATTTGTATATAAAAAAAAAAGTACAAATCCCATGATGTTTGCCATAGGCATGCTTTTTAGATCAAATCAAGGCACTTTTTTATTTTTCCATTTAAAAAGTTTTGCAAGAGATATAAATTCAGAAAAAAAAGATTTGCATTAGAAAAATATAATTTTAATATATGAAAGACACATTAGGCGTTGACCTTCTGTGGTCTGTGAAGCCCTTTGAGACTTGTTGTGATAAAGGGCTATACAAATAAATATGACTGTTATATATTATATAACTATGTTCTCCACATATTTTAACTACACTCCTTTGGTCATTTTTAAGTAATACAATTACTATAATAAAAAAAATACAAATCCCATTTTGAGATTTTCCAAGATATGCCTATTGTATTAAAACTTGGCACTATGAAATATTTTGTATTTGTATATATTGTTTCAAATATATATATAAATTTTATCATTTTTGCATAAAATCAATTATTTATATTGGTATAATCATTATGTATTAAATATACATATTTTTTTTAATTTTTGTGATCTAATTTGTTTAAAAAAACATTTACAAACACCATGATGAGACTTAGCTAGGCGTTCTTATTAAATTAAATCAAGGCATTTTTATTTTCCTTTTTTTTGTAAATATTATTATGAATATATTCTTCATTAAAAATAATAATATTTAGGTTTATTACTCAATTTAAAATCTAAAAACTCTCAACCTATAAAAAATATATTGTTAATATTTAACTCTATATTCAAAATATTTTTAAAAGTTCTGTTATTTGTGTATTTAAAATGATGTGACATGCCAAGACACACTTATTAAATGAATTAAATGTTTGGGCATTTGAAAAAAATTGTTTTTGAAGTGGTATACATTGGGAAAAGTGCTGAAAAGATACCTGAAAACATCTTATTTGACACAGTAAATTGAAGGTGTCCAAAGGCGTGGTTGTTGTAGCCTGGTGCTATATAGTATATTTTGTCTTTGTGTTTTTATTGTTTTTTTCTGCTAAGCATCACAAAACCTGTGAATAAAAATGTGTTTTTCTTTTTGCCTTTAGAACGGTTTCTGCCACACTAACAAATCGCAACTAATGGCAAACATCCGCAGCTACACCAACGTGACGTCGGGCGACGCAGACGCCCTAAAGGTGGCGCTCTTTAAGAACGGCCCCGTTGCTGTTAGCATCGACGCCGGGCACCGCTCCTTTGTCTTCTACAGTCATGGTGTCTACTACGAGCCAGCCTGCGGTACGTTAGTAAGATTTCACAGATCCCTTAAACAACTAGGTGATAGGGGTACCAGTTCCTGTGGTGTGTCTTGGGGAAGTATAACCTGGTGGTGCCCATTCCTCTACAGGCCATTTTTTGGGCTAGGGGTTTGGTTAACCACAGTAAACAGATAGTACTGGTTCCAATTGTTACCAGTAGCAGGAGAATCTTCTCATCTGACTCAGATACAGCACCTTCATTATCTGGTCGCCCTCTCTTCAGAGATGAACCGTACCTCGGCATTAACAGGCAGCGACGTGTGACAATACTGTTACTAGATCCTAAATCGCTGGGGGGGAAAACTATTTTTTTCTATTTAATAATACTACGTTGGGTTGTTTTTATCCAAAAATCAAAATTAAGTCATTGTGCCAAAAGTGAATCCATTATTAAAAGATATGTTGTGTCTTTTTAAAAGCTCCCGAGAAAATGTCATCCTGTACAAAAAACTGAATTAAATTTGGCAACTTGTGTTAAATAACCTCCTAAAAACACTTGGTTGTTTTGTAAAAAAAAAACAACCCCAAAACAAACAGACCTAGGTTGTTTTATCCCGAGAAAAACATATACATTGGTAATTTCTTTTAAAAGCTCAAAATAAAAAGAGTCGTTCAAAAAAAAAACAGAGCAAAATTTTTTTTTTTTAAACTTCACTTTACACTTACATTGTGTTTTAAATGACCCAAAGGGTTGGTTGTTAAAGGTGGTGTGTGTTGTTTTAGGTGTCCTTAAAAAGCTGAAAGTAGAATACTTTCTCTATTAAGTATGTGTTGACAATAACCAACTGAGTTAAAAGAGCCTCTTTAATTTTTCTGCTTAATCCATCCATCCATTATCTGCACCGCTTATCCCCAGTAGGGTAGCGGATGTGCTAGAGCCCATCCCAGCTATTTTGGGGCTGTGGGCAGGGGACAGCCTGAACTGGTTGCCGGACAGTCGCAGGGCACACGAAGACATACAACTCACTAGCTCGCTCACACTTAGGGACAACTTAAGTCCTTCAAAAATGGTCCAGGACGCGCAACAATTTAGGAAGCAGGAAAGGGAGGATGGGTCTGGAGATTGATTTGATGCTTAGCGCAGTTTTTTGTCAGTGTAGCATGAAAATAGTACTAGTAGGAAAATGTATGTTTCAAATACAGTCCAGACGCAAACCCAACCTCACAAAAAGAAGAGTTTATTCGAGCGCATCAAAGAAGATAAAATATGCACGTACTTCATAAATGAACTGTATGAGGCTGCAATCATGACTTTTGGCCAGGAGATGGCGGCAGAGAGTAACAAAGTTTCAAATTCCGGACAGCAACTCTTAAGTAAAAAAATAACCCCATACATAGTCGTTTTATCTGAAAAAAACAAACAAAACAAAATGTAGTTTGGTCGCTCCTTTTAAAAGCTCCCCAAAAATGCCCGCCTCGTACTACTGAGCTAAAATTGTGATTCATTTATCATTTTATTTTTTTTTACTCAACTTTGCACCCCAAAACTGTGTTAAACGACCCAAACAATGGACCATGTAAAAAACTAAAACAATAAAAGACCTGGAAAACCCCCCAAACTGGTTGTTTCTTTTACCTCACTTGATCATTTGATTTACAGCATTATTTATTTTCTTAATCAGGCAACACTACGGACTCCCTGGACCACGCAGTGCTCGCCGTGGGATTCGGCACCTTAAACGGAGAGCCTTATTGGTTAATCAAGAACTCGTGGTCCACCTACTGGGGCAACGACGGCTACATCCTCATGTCCACAAAAAACAACAATTGTGGCGTCACCACTGATGCCACTTATGTCACGCTGGCATAGGTTGGCACTGCTCTGCTGCAAGCCAAAAATCCAAAGTTGGGCTAATGATGACATGATTCAAAGAGATTGCTTAGATTATTTTACATGTTTTTTAATGCCACTATTTCAGATTTTGATGACAAATTCAATGTGCTGCTAAATAAAAATGTTCTTAATGTCAATTGTCTTGTGGGTGCGTTACTATACTGGCCACCAGAAAGCGGTGTAAAACTGTATGTATTATTTAAATTGAATCAAAATTGATATACCACTTTTCGCACAACGAATTGCTTTTTAACACAATTGTTAAAAGATATAATTATTTAGAGTTTAGGGAAAAATTAAAGCAAATAATAAAGTAAAATTTGCACGAGAAAAACAGACGCACCTTAAATTTACTAATAAAATTAGAGGAATAGTACACAAAAAAAATGCTGTTAAGAAGTGCAAAAACTGACTAATCATAAACTAATCCCATATCAAATTCATCAACCCTTATTTTCTTGAGATTTCGTTTTGGATTACAAATGTTGGAAAGAAAAAAAAACTGAAATTTTAATTTAATCAACAACTTTACTTAATGTTTCACAGATAGCAAATTTTTAAAACGGTACGGGTCATCTCACACACAATGATTTAAAAAAAAAAAAAAACGACTTTTACACTGATTTCCAATTGCACTCGACAACACAGTCCGATCTAGTCAAATATTACACAATATACGTTTCAGTTATTATTGGACTAAAATTTTCTGTGGGGAAAAAAGTGATTTTACGGTACAATTATTTCGAAAAAAAAAAAGTAAATTATGCACGTCTACAGCAGATGACGCCATTGTGTCGTTCTCTAGCCACATACAAATACAGGAAGTCGTTTTAATGTTGAAAGGGTTACCCGGATGTCGCCTTACAATTTTTCACGTCACAATGGATTTTTTTTCATATACAGTAATTTGTAATTACTCAGTTTTATCATATTTTACGGGTTCTCAAATGTAAAGAAATTATTCTAAATATTACATTTTTTATTCAAAAGGTACAATGTTTATTTACGTCACAAAGTATTCATTTATGATTTAACTTTTCTTAAAAAGAAATTAATGATTTATTTAACTATTCATATCGTTTTTTTAGCTCCCGACCAAAACAGGAAGTTGTTTTATTGTTGGAACGCCTACCCGGATGTTCACTTCACAATTCAACGAAATTCACATTTGGCGCGGGCAAAGCTTTTCTTTTTGACGTCACTCAGCAAAAAATCCACTCGCCGTGGCGTGAATGTGTCAAACTCCGCCGTGTCAAGGATTGGTTCGAATTCAGATCCACTTTGTTTTGGAAATGACACCAGAGACATGTGGATATTCAAACTTAACCGCGGAAAGTTTTAATTGAAAGGTAAGCGATTTGTCTTTAACGTGGTAACTAGGTGACGCCAATTATTCTTGCCCGGTGTTGTGCACACCGGCCACAACAAACTACTCGGTGCGTTATGAAAAATCACTGCCACCCCCATTTTAATCTCTGGAATTATTTTAACGAATCATTAATTTTTACCAACGTTTCCACTGAAGGTAAGGGATTTTTTACGTGGTAACTAGGTGACACCAACTATTCTGCCTTGCAACAACTACCCTGAGTCGAGAAAAGAACTCGATCGAATTCAATTAACTTATCGTTAATTCTCACAACAGAGAAATTTAGGAATGTTGTTGAAGTACTGTCATATCGTTATATACTTTAAATCGTTGTGGGTTCTTTCAGTTACGTTCAGTTTACAACAGAGTAGTTCGATTATTTTAAAACGAGGATCTCTTCTCTCTATATTCATAATTTGTGGATAACATATTAACGGCGCTAAATTTGTTAAACTGTGCAAATTCTTGCACGATTTTTTCCCCCTCTGCAACTCTGATTAATCATCCATGGATTTGTCATAAGTGATTTATTGCAATAATATGTGTGTGATGCAAGAGACAATTATGGCTACATATATATATATATATATATATATATATATATATATATATATATATATATATATATATTTGCAAGGTAATGCAAGTCCATAAGGAAAATAGTAAAATAGTGCAATGACAATGTAGTCATCAACACAGCCCAGAAAATCATTTCTCAGTTTTTTCCCTGTCTGGAGAACATTGCTTGCTCAATGGCATTTGCAGCAACATTGTGCAAAAAATAAGAATATGAATATTGAGACCCCAATAATGTTGTCTGACAATGTACTCCAAACTGGGCAGAGAGCAACCGATTATTTTCCTGGCTGTGGTGATGACGCTTTCAGATTTTCTTGTCTCCTGTCCACCAATTCGACTGCAAAGTATGTCAAAATATTTTACAAATGTACTATGATAACGAGAAGAGCAAATTATGTATTTCCTACTTGTAACAGTGTGACATAACTTTCATTTTTTGTCTGTCGTCTTATTTCATTTCTTTAAATCACCTGATGAGAAAATATGAGGCCAAACTTGTTTTGTTCTCACCACCAACTCGAGCTTTGTCGCTATTGGTGACTTTGTTTTCTTTTGTGTTGGAGATTAATTGCAAAGTTAGAACTGTGAAACAGGAAAATGCTGTAAGTAGTTGTAGCGAACCTAAAGAAATACCATAACTTCCCTTACCCATACAGAGGACTATATCATGACAAAATGAAACAAAATATGTCATAACTAACTTGACTTACATTCCAGCTCCAACCAATGACCATAACTTTAGCAAACAGGATTTATTTTCCTGTGTGCTCCTATTTTTCCAAAGTGGGCAACTTCTGCTTCCTTACCAAGAATGATCAAATACAGTAGCACCCCCAGGATACGACCACCTCAACTTAGGATGGTTTCACTTTACTGTTTGGAATAAGCCACTCTTTACGGTAGTTTCCCTACTATACGACATCCCAAAAAATTCATTCTGTGTTTGTGTTTATAGCTCTAAGATGCCTGGTGGCTATAGGTGGACATCATAAAAATGCCTGTCTGGTATTGTTTTGCTACACAGCATCGTGAAAATGCCTGTATTCTTTTGGCTGAACTCCCCTTCCACAATGCCTTTCTTCTCATTCAATTCAGAATCTTGTGTGCTTTGGCCATACAATACAATATTTTTTGTTCCGTATTTTTTTCTTTGGGTCATGAGGCTTGCAGTGATGCTAAAGGGAAAGGCAAGCTGTATCCAATTGGCACTATTATTAAATGTAAGTCAAGTAAAGCAAAACAATCTTCTAAGGGCATGACAATCCTGTAAAGTTGCTGTTTTGACATAATTTTTAATTCCAATACGCTGTTTCCTCTCCCCGTTTGCATCCACTGGCTACTCCATTTGACCAGCTCAAGTCACATCACACTATAGGTAAAAAAAATCAATTGATAATTCTATTTAATCCTATACACGGATATTACACATAAGTAGTTCTTACTATATACTATTTTGTTTTTTTAATGTTTTTATCTGGGGTACTTGAGAGCTAATTACATACGGTTTATATCCCCTGCTGTATGGCAATTTACCCACCTTAGAACAGATTAATGTCATATCCCGGGGTCTGATGTATATTGTCATTTTTTTACACATATTTTAACACTGCTGGTCAGATTGACCACAATATATTATTGCTCAGGAAAACTATTAACCATTTGCTGGAGTCAGGGTGTGTCAGGTGATCACATCTGCTTTTTATTCAGGAGTTTTGTTTTGATGCTGCCATAAATAAGTTAACCAACCTTGCAGGCCCTTTATGGGGTGGATTTAAATGGCCGTTTCCATGATGGCCTCAGCTGGAGACCGGAACACTTTTTTTAAGGATTGGGACAAGACTGATGGCGGAGGGACATAATCCAAGCCAGATGTTTGGCTAATCTGCATTAAGCTTCCTTAATTAAAGCCCCAGTAAGCAAAAACACATGCCCTATCTCACAGACATGATTTTAGGTTTAGAAATCTGTACTTATAATATGAAACTTGAAGATGCTTACATTTTTGGCTGTCACTTTGCTACTACAAAAGCCCCAACAAGAATTTTGCGGAGCTATCTTGTCCCGGTGGTGCTTTTGGCATTTAACGGCCAACTTTGCATACAGCTTAGCCGTGAATGTGATGGACAAAAGTCCTTTGAAAAAAAAAAAAAAAAACAATTTCTCTCACTGTTTCCTTCTCTTGCCACTCATGTTAGCCACTTGGCTGTGGGCTATGACTCACCACTAGCCCATATTGTTATTGTTAGATTCCCCTGCTGCATCCTTCAGTGTTACTTGCCCTGCCCCAGTTGTTATGCAAGCAAATTTCGCTGGGTCCCGTCATTAAGGCATTCGGCGCTTTTTTCCCAATCTTTCCGTCTCTAGCCGTTCATTGGCTGCTAGCTATTGCCCATTGCTAGCCGCTATTGTTTGCTGCTCCCGCGTTGTCCTTCAGTGTCACAGCCGGTCACGTAAGCAAGTGTCACTGAATCTTGCGATTCATGCAGCCTCTGAATTATTGTCTACTATTTCCTCCTCTAGCCACTCATGGTAGCCACTCTGCTGCAGGCTATGGACACTATTGTTATTGTTAGCTAATCCTGCTTTGTCTTTCAGTGTCACCTACCGCAGCTGAGTCCTGTGATTCAGGCATCATTTGAGGGTTGCAGGGTATGGCTCACTGCTAGCCACTATTGTTATTGTTTTTAGCAGCTCCTGCTTCGTTTTTCAGTGTCACTCGTCTTCCACAGCTGTTCATACTTTAGTAGTTTCTTCCCCAAAAAGGACCATTTTGGACCTTTTCATAGAATGGTTTACTCACATCACTGCCAGTAGTTTAAATATTAATAACTGAGTTTTCCCCCTCAAAATACGTTGCAAATTTATCTGAGTGGAGGAAGTTTCATAAATGGATGTATATTTGTCCAGAAAAGTGTGTCACCAACCACATTATTGGGTAACTTTACTGCCCTTTAATCGGTACGTTACAGGAAAATTCGAGTGAGTCACATTTTTATCATCGGTCCAGGGTGGTCTGATGGTTTCATGTCGGGTTACGGTAAACTTTTGCCGGTAACGTCATTGCTTTTCTATTGTGTTGCTTGCAGTGCATGTGTGTAAATGGCGGAATTGCCCTGTGGACTGCTGGAGGCCTGCGTGGTGGTGGGGGCTTCCAGTGATAAGCTTCGAGACGTCTATCAGGTATTCATAATATAAAACAAAGAGAAAACAGTTAAAATTTACTGCCAGATGATTACTTTTGATAGCTTTTTTGTGTATTGATTTTGTTATATTTTGTTTATGTATTAATTATTGACCAAACTAAAAAGGTTATGTTATTGTGTACATTGTTACAAAGAATGACAACACATAGGAAATTATTATTATTATTATTATTATTATTAAAGGTTATCTAGGTTATATTGCTAGATAGTTATCTACTGTTTCCAGTTTTATTTTGTTTTATTAGATTTCATACTTTACATAAGCAAAATAATAAGCCATTATGAGAATATTTTCCTCAGAAATATACATACATATATATATATATATATATATATATATATATATATATATATATATATATATATTTTACAAATATCTCCTTTCAATTCCTTAACTGAACTATTTTTGCAGTTTGGCCCAGCAAGAATTGAGTAAAAACGATAGGAAGAAAATGTTAAACGAAATCTGTAAAGGAGGAAACGAAAATGAGCATGTCGTTAATTAAATTGAGGATAAGATTTTTAAATAAATAATTGAACTAATTGCAGCACGGTGGAGCAGTGGTTAACGCGTGTGCAATCCAGTTCTGAGGTCATGAGATCGAACCTCCTGTGTGGAGTTTGCATGTTCTCTCCATGCTTGCGTGGGTTTCCTCTGGGCACTCCGGTTTCCTCCCACATTCCACAAACATGCATGTCAGGTTAATTGGCCGGTTCAAATTGTCCCTAGGTGTGAATGAGCGAATGTGTTGTCTGTCTCTCTGTGCAATGCGACTGGCTGGTAACCAGTTCAGGGTGTCCCCTGCCTACTGCCTGAAGATAGCTGGGATCGGCTCCAGCACCCCCCCGATCCTACTGAGGATAAGCGGTGCAGATAATGGATGGATGGATAATTAAAACAATATATATTTTTTAAATTATCAATTCAATTAACCAAACTAATGAAAGGAAGCATTTAACGTATTTTAAACGATGTATTTACGACAGATAATGTAATTGTTGATTTAAAAAAACAAAACAAAAAAAAAACAAAAAAAACAGAACAAAATCATTTTACTTGGAAATATTATTTTTCTTATTTCACTTTATTTTTTCCCTCTCAAATTTTTATAACTATGCTTTGTGGAGCCTCAGAAGTAGACATAAAATAAAGTCAAATAAGAAACAACGTTAAAAAATAAATTTGTAATTCATCATTTTAATGTCTTTAATAATATAATGATTAATTGATATTAGTTTATTAATTACAAAATAAATGTAAAAAAAGCACACAGCAAATGATCCTTCAAAACAAAGTTCGACATAAAAATATTATTCTAATTCTTATTATACTATATTTTTCTCAGTTTTTAGTAATTAATCAGCAAAAATAATTACCGTAGTTAAATTGTAAATGTAATTATTTAATAGAATCAATCAATTAGTCTTTAGATAATTGATTAAACTCAATGATAATAAAATATATCATGAAAATATCCTTTAAAGATAGCAAAAATATCCATCAACAAAACAAGACATTTTAATAAGAAATATTGCTTTTCTCATTTCCCTAATCTTGCTATTTTCAATACATAGATGACTGTTTTGGTCTGCCTTGCTCCCTGTGGAATCGTTTTAATGTCAGTGTTATTGTAAAAATATAATATAATTAGATGAAACAATTAAAAATACAAACAAACAATGTTTTACTTTGGGACCAGCTTCATCAACAGACCAAGCTTGCGGACTTCCCTGTCCTGGATGCTGAGGTTCTGCAGGTCCACGTCCCGCCCTTCGTCTCCAAGGAGACCAATTCCAGTCATGCGATTGGACCTTCCTTCAGCCGTGTGCAACGGCGGAGAAGCTTCATCAAGAAGGTACTATTTAAGAGTCATTTTTTTGTGGAAACAGAAATTTTAGAACTTATTTGGACCACGGTGTAGAAAAGGCGGGATCGTGCTGCAGAATCTGCTCATAACGGGCAAGCCGCCAATCATTCGGAGGTTTCCTCGCCAACCGAAGATATCAGCGTACCAAAAGACCTGGACCTCATCGCATTACCTCAACTTTGTTTTCCTGGTACCGCTATCCGATCCCCTGCATGTTTGTCAATCTCCGTATTTGATGAATAATCTTCTTTTCGTTGATCAGGTGGTCTTCAGTTAGCCAATGAGCAGAGAGACGACGCGTTTCACTTCCTGGTTTTCACCGACCTGCTCGGGAATCGAACTCACGGAG
Source organism: Urocampus carinirostris (assembly GCF_059441175.1). NCBI lineage: Eukaryota > Metazoa > Chordata > Actinopteri > Syngnathiformes > Syngnathidae > Urocampus > Urocampus carinirostris. The sequence goes on along the minus strand of NC_142350.1, from coordinate 6,563,198 downwards.
TGGTGGCGCAGTACTACAAATCAGTGCCGGTAAAAAAAGAGTTCATTTTTCTTCTGTACACGTGTTTGTCATTTCAGACTGTCTCCTTTTCTAGTCGTACCAGGAAGCCGCCATCCAGAATGGCCATCGCTGGGTGTCCTCCAAAAGTCGACTCTTCGCGCCATTTGCCGTCTGCGTCATCTCCAAATTTCCCTACTACAACGCCTTGAGGGACTGCTTGTCATGGTAACACTTTCTAATTTAATTTCAAAGGGGCAATGTGTATGATGAAGAAACCCATATTTGTGGAAAAGTAATTATTCATTTTAGTATAACACTATTAATTCAAATAATAGGCATAAACTCCATCATTTACGCATATTCTACTTTTCTCTACCGTTAACTCCTCTTCTGCCACTAGCCACTATTGTTATTGTTAGCTGCCTTTTTCTGTGTCCTTCAGTGTCACTTGCCTCCCACAGCTGGTCATGCATGTGAACGCCAATAAGTAATTCAAGCATCTTCTACTTGTTTTCCCATTTTTTCTCTAGCCACTGGTGTTAGCCACTTGGCTTGCATTCCATGGCCTCGCCCTTAGCTACCGTTGTTATTGATAGCTGCTCCTGGTTGGTCCTACAGTGTGATTCACCATCCACTGCTGGTCATGCAAGCAAATGTTGCTTATTTCTGTGATTCAGACATCATCCACTTTTTTCCAACATTTCTTTCTCTAGCCACACATTTGAGCCACTTGGCTGCAGGCCATGGCTCGCTGCTAGCTAGCCATTTCCTTCTTCGGCCTACAGTGTCACTTGCCTTCCGCAGCTGTTCATGCAAGAGAATGTTGCTGAGTTCCATAATTCAAGCATCTTTCTTTTATTTTTCACACTCCAGCCACTTATGTTAGCCACTTGCTGAATTTTAGGGCTCACCACTACCCGTACTGTTGGCGTTCGCTGCTCCATGTAAATAGAGCTTTGTTAGTCCTTCTGCAGCTGGTCTTACAAGCAAATGTCGCTTAGTTCAGTGATTCAAGCGTCTTCCACTTTTCATCTTACTGTTTCCTTCTCTAGCCACTCATATTGGCCACTTGGCTGCAGGCTATAGCCCGCTGTTAGCCGCAAGCTGCTACTTTGTCTTTTAGTGTCACTGGACTTCAGCAGCTTTTAATGCAAGAGAACTTCGCTGAATTCCGTGATTCAAGCAGATCCAACTTTTTTCTCTCTGTTTCCCTTTCTTGCCACTCATGGTAGCTCCTTGGCTGCATTCCGTGTTTTGAAGCTTTATAAATTGTCCTTTGCCCTTGCAATCTTTTTACTGGCCTCATTAGTAGCTCCTTCTGCCATCCGCTAAACTTAGGCGCCTCCACCTACCCTGACCAACTCCAAGCTATTGGCTGTTTTCAGCTGCTCTTGGTATACAAAGCTTGCTTAGTCTTTTGTCGTCGCTCGCAGGGATAAATGTACACTTTTTTTTAGCTCCGTTGTTAACTACAACTACGTCTCATGGTCAATTATTACACACTGCCACTTTAAAAACAACCTTTGATATGTTTGCTTTCTTGTCTTTTAGTCTGTTAGTCCAGTTGCGACCCGGGAGACCATCCGATTTTACGGAAACCATGAAGGAGTTCGCTGCCAAGTTGTCTCTTGTCCCTTTACCACCTCCTGGACAACTGCATGTGGTACTTGATTTATTTTTACACACAAAATTATGTCAAAAGTCATGGGAAGGCACAGAGAAAGCATGTGAGGAGAAAAACCAACAGTAAATAATGATTTTAAGGGATTCTTTTTCTCACAGATTTCTTTTATTATAGTAGTTTCAGACGGTTGGCAGAAGCAATCTAACTTCTCCTGTTTGTCTTATGTGCTTCAGTCTTTCAGCTTGCGCCCCCTACTGGTGGGTCTTCCATCCAGGGAGGATCAGGACGGCCCCCTCATTGACATAGACTTGCATCTGCCTTTGTTGTGTTTCTCGCACGCTTCACTCCTCCAGGTAATACTCCCGGACGTTAAGCTTTTCCTTTTTTTTCATGCCGGGATTGCGCAACATGGGGGGCGGGTTTGTTGACACTGGGTCGCCTCGAGTTTGAACTTTAGCGTTACACAGGATTAGCTAGCAATCAGTTTAGTTTGAAAGGATTCCTTTTAAGTAAAATATGCATGCGCCAATCCCTCTCCAGGCCTACATATGTTTCCACCCAGTTTCGAATCGGGACCCTTCGCTTGATAGGCGATTGTGCTAACCACTGCACTATGAGAGGGATGGGCCCTGGCAGGCTGTACTTTCCCAAGACACACCACATGAAATGGTGCTCCTACGACCCTAGTGGTTAAGTTTTCTGTGTTGCAGTGGTAAGCACATTGTCCTATTATGTTAAAGGTCCCCTGGTTCAAGACCATGTGGAAACATATGTTTGCCTGGAGAGGGACAGGCGTCACCAGGCTCTACTTGCCCAAGACACACCACAGGAAATGGTGCCCCTATGGATCCAACCAACCAAGTGAAATTTAGAGATAAATAAAAGATGAAATTTAGCATGGGTAGTGATATTTTGTATTTCTTGATAGTCGCAAGGTTCCTTCCCATGATTAACATGATTTTGTTTCCCCATTAGCATTTCTGTAAGCCTTGGATCCACAGTAAATGAATACAATGTACAATGTAGTCTTGATTATTGATTGGTTACGGCCAAGCAACTTAGCAAGGATAACAATTTTTCTACCTTCTTTGTATTTCTTAAATAATCGCAAAATTTGTGTCCATGGTTATCATGTTTTTGCCTCTCCCTTTAGCATCACTGTAAGCCTCAAACCACAGCGAATAAATGTGTCTACTGTACAAAGAAAGCTACAGTGGGACCTCGGTTATCACGGTTAATGGGGACCAAAACCACCCGCAATAAGTGAAAATCCGCGAAGTAGCGGCGCACCTTTAAAAAAAAAAAGTTTTTTTTTTTTTTTTTTAATTATTATTATTTTTTAGACCCTGTTAATGGGGACCAAAACCACCCGCGAAAAGTAAAAATCTGCGAAGTAGCGACGCCCCTTCAAAAATCCTTTTTTAAATTATTTTATTCTATTATTATTATTTTTGTAGACCTGCGAAGCTCTGAATCCGCGAACGTTGAAGCGCAAAGTAGCGAGGTCCCACTGTAATTACTTTCTCCATTATGTCACAAAAGTGTCATCAAATGAGGCCAGTCTTTAAAAGAACACACACAATATACAATTATGTATCTTTATTTGTATTTATTTTTTGGGGGGTAGATTTTGTCCTGTCTTCTCCAAGAGCAACGACTGGTCTTCTTCTCGTCTGACTGGGCCAGACTCACCCTGGTAGCCGAGTGCCTTTTGCTCTACCTGCAGGTAATATTGACACGTTTCCAAACCAGGTGGGCGAGGTTGGACACAGTACCAGCACTCTCCCCGGTTGGCACCCTTTGGGATGGTAGTGTGCCACATACTGATAATTATAATCTCAAAGTATTTGTAGTCTTACATCGATGGATGTTTTTTTTTTTTAAAAACTGTTAATTTTTTTTTCTATAATTTTTTTGTATTTTAATTTACTATCAAATCAACCATCAAAATGTCTCTGCCTTATCCAAATCTGTGTTTCATTTTTTCCCCCAGCCTCTGGCCTGGCAGCACCCATACGTTCCCGTACTGGCCCGGGGAATGCTGGACTTCCTAATGGCGCCCACAGCCTTCCTGATGGGCTGCCACATTAGTCATTTTGAAGAAGTGGCGGCGGTGAGGACACAAATCCTTCATCCATTATGTATTTTTTTTCATCGTATAGTGGAGCCCCGGGATACTACATTAATTGGCTGTAGGGTGGTGATCACAAAGCGAAATTGCTGTACAATGGGGGATAGAAACCCATGGACATTAGCTCTGAACCCTCAGTATGCCAGATAAAAACATTAAGATATCAAAATAGTATAGAGTACATCCTACTTATGTGTAATACATGTAGATGTTTAATAACATTATGGTCTGTACAGCCTTTTGAGAATTTTTGTGATTAAGGGCTATGCAAATAAATGTTACATGACTTGACTACAAATGAATATACATGTGTAAGAAGATGACCTTTAGTTTTACGTTTGGTGTGACGTGACTAAAGCTGGTTGAGTAGCAGATAGATGCAAATGGCGAAGGAAAACTGATTTTAAAACTTCCACTTCCAAGGATTGTCACTGACTTAGAATACCTTATTGCTGTGATGGTTTGCTTATTCTTAATATTTGTCCTGACCATCGATTGGTTAAGGCTATATTCCTGAGTGAGGTAATGATGAATATTTTTGGTTTCTCTTCCAATCTCAAGATTTGTTTCCATGGTTCTCCTCTTTTTTCTTTTCAATAGTGAATAAATACAGTACAACAAATACAGAATTGTATCGCTGACGCGCACAAAGTATTTTTGATGCACACAGGATTCCAATCTGAATGAAGAGAAAGGTTTTGTGGGTTGGAGGTCAGCCAATTGCATAGTGGCATTTTCATGACTTTTGTGGCTCAAACCAATAGACCAGCAAATTTCGACCAACAGCAGACCGGCATCTTAAAGACATAACTTGAGAGGTGATACTAGGTACTGAAATTGATTAGCCTACTGCATAGTGGGGAAAGTGTTTTGAAGAAGGGCCGGAATGCATAATATTCTACACCGTAAAGAAAAAAAGGTCGCAAGGTGGGGTCACCCTATCCTGAGGGTCTTCTGTAACCTCCATTCGTGCAACTTCAGGAGACAGAAGACCTCATCTTGGTGAACATTGATGACGGCCTGATTCAGTCGTCCTGGGCCGATGTTCTCGACCTCCCTACGGTTCCTCTCAGCGCCGCGGAGTGTTTCATTTCAAGGTAAAGACACAGTAACGAGGTTTCGTACAGGCGTTTCACTGTCTTTGTTTGGTTTCCAGAGCAGAGTCGCTCCAGCTTCACTACGACTTGGAGCTGTGTCATCTGGGATCGGCCACCGACCCTGTGGGCCTACACGCTCGGCGGCGAGTCTGGCAGAGGCGCCTCAACAAACAGATACAAAACATATGCCTGGAGCTGCTGGTTAACATCTTCAGGCATGTGGATTTACAACAGACAAGATTTACCTTCAGAATAATTGAAAGAAATATGTTGGAGGATTACTAAAAATGCAGGGTGCCATTTTTTTTTTTTTTCATTTTCATAAGTACTTACTAAAACTGTGCCCAAACACAGATACGTTTGCTAAATTAGGATGCATGTAAAATAAAATTGAAAAGTGTATTATAAGTCATGGTTATGTTTCACAACTATGTAGAATTAAACTTTTGTTTAGTAGGCTAATCAATTTCAGTACTTAGTATCACCTCTCTTATCATTTCAAAACTTTATTTCAAAATAAAAATATTTTATTTTTACCGATTTGGATTGAACTATAACTATTAAAGCCCCAATGTGTATTATTCAGAAAACCCTAGCTACTCATTTTAAAAACTTGGCTGCAGTTATGGCTTTCTGCTAACCATTAAAGTGAAGCCATCTCTAGCTCTTAGCCCTTTTCATCCGCTCCAGGTGTATCCAACTTGCTCCTTTTTTGTGTCCCTGGCAAAGATTAAAACTAGCTTTCATGTCCTGTCGCTGGCTAGGATTTACCCATGATATATGATAAGGAAGTAGACGTCTGAATTTTATCCTTTGGGCTTCCATAGTGTGTGTATTTCTCCCAGAGCACATATTTGACCTCAATTCTAAGCTCTAATGACCTCTAGTGGTGAATGATTAAACACTATCACTTTAAATGGAGACAAATTGATGACTTTCATTTAAACAGTAATAGTGTATCATATATTATTCATGATTCTTTATAGTTACATATACTCTTAATTCGATTTTCCCTCAAACTGTCTTTGTTATATATATTAGAAATACATTTTCAAATTTAAAAACGATCAAAATATAACCCAAACAATTTTGTTTTTATTTTTTAATATATTTTAAAATATTTGTATTAATTTCCATATATCTTGAATGTTTGTATTTAATTATTTTTTATGTTATTTATTTTTTAACATCTTATTTTGCTTATGTTTTATATTTTCCCTGGATTTCATTTATATTTCTATTTTATTCTCCTTTATTATTTTCCCTCCCAACCACACCGGCTTAAGGGTAATTGTTGTTTAAAAGTTCTTGTTAAAAAGGATGTTGTTAAGATATTTGTGGTCATTATGCTTAAAAATAATAAGCTTGCATTCTTTTGCAGAGGAGTCCAGGACTTTCTAAACCATGAGCACCGAGTTTTTAACAGCGAGGAGTTTTTGCGGACCAGGGAGCCTGCAGACCAACCCTTTTACCAGAAGGTACATCATAGATTACACTTAATCACTTAGCTCAGCACAAAAACATCACTGTTGTTTTTAATATATTTTACATTTCTGTCTTCTTCCCGCAGGTTTTAGAGACTCACATCTTTCACTCATTCCTGCGAGACAGGCTAAACAGGAAACAGGACAGCTTCAGTCGCATGGAGCAGAACACGCGAAACGTCGTGCAGAGGTACGGCATGTTTTTGCGCTATATGAACACTGTGGGACCTTATCGCAAAGACAGACTCTAATTAGAGTTTGTGCACGGCACAGGGAACTTGGCTAAACTCCTCCCTGTCCAATTTTAGCGTCTTGATCTGGAAAATATTCGAGTCTCACATGCAATTTTTTTCCTCAACTTCCTGACTGCGTGCAGTAGATAAAAGTAAGGGCTTGGTGCCGAGGAGAAGTTAATATTTAATGGAGCACGTTTAATGAATTTTTATTGATTTAGGGAATTCCTTACTTGCTTTTTTTCGCTGAATGAGTATAATACCAAGTACTGATACTAGTACTTATGATACCTTTTTAAAATAAAACGAAAAAAAAAAAAAAAAAAAAGATAGTTTAAGAGCTATATAAACCTGCTTAGTCTCGAGAGTAAACAGGTGTTGATTTCGGAATTAAAGCAGCTTTGACAACAATAGTAAAGATCTATACTGCAAAAATTGTATCCCAATGGCAGAATATTTGACTTTTAAGTATATTTTTATTTTTATTTTTTTTCAACATAATAAAAAAAGTTATCCCTCGATCCCCCCCTTTTAAGGAAAAAAAATTTGATCTTTTTTTTCCTCTAACAAAAAGGAAAAATAATCCTTAAAAACCTTATTTATTGTATCTACCACAGATTATTTAGCTTCTAGATTAAAATGAGATGGGTTTTTTTCAAATAAAAAACAAGATAATCTTATCCATCACATTATAATATTAAGAAAAAAAAGGAAAAAAAAACAACAACTTCAAATAAGCGAAAGGATCTACCTACCACCAGTTAGCTAAAAGATTTCTTTCTTATTAAAAAAGAAAACAAATAAGCCAAACCATCTAGCAGTTTGTTTGATAAAACAGATGTACTTATTTAAGTATAGATTGTCCCTTTTTACCAGAAAATCAGATCAAGATATCTTCAAACTATAAAAGATTTTGCCTTGTGGTTAAGATTTTTTTTTGTAGTTTATATATCCTTATGTTACATTTTCCATGAAATTATTATGTTTTAATTAGCTTTTTGTTGTTGTCTTCATAATTTTTGATTTGTATTTCATGTTAAAAGTCTTATATGCAGATATCGTAAAGCAGAGTTTTCCAACGTGTCGCCCGAGGGTATCAGGTAACCACCTAAAAACAGCTGAGTACCCTGCAGACCGGGACCAAATACTGAATGTAAATAATACGTATAATCATAGGTAAAGCTCTGAGTGGCCTTATCCAATGCAGTTGAATAAGTGATTGACTGACCCTATTTCAATCCCACGTTTAATTATTACAACTTGGTAGAACCAGAAAAATTACAAAGTAACAACCTTGTAATAACACGATGCAATCCTAATTTTAGAATCGCATATCAAACTTGTACACCTTTGCCCTAATCAGCAACAAAAAGTTTGCTTTGAGCTCTAAAAAGTAAAGTATATTTGCTGGTCGCGCAGGAACCGAGGCGTGACCGATTCCCCCAGGCGCCCGCCCATGTCCGAGCTGACCCGCAATGGTTACAGCAGTTATGCCAGCCCAGCTAACAGACTGAGCAAGCGGCTGGGAGCTAGCATGCCCAACCTGGATCATTCGATTCACGAATGTCTCACCTCCATCAGCCCCGTTCGGCCAGCATCCCTACGGAAGATGACCCCTGACATCGGTTGGTGAAAATACACACAAGTACACATTTTTAAATTCATACAGGTGCTTGAAATCTTTGATGAGTGCTTGGGTGAAGTGCTTGTAAATGCCTTGAAATATTGCCATGTTTCTCAAAAAGTCTGCTTAAAAATGACGCAATGGTTTCTGGTGGTTTGGCTTTGCCATTGCATTTCTACTTCCCTCGTGATGAACGGCAGCTGGCATTAGTTTGTTTGGCATTGTAATAGGAAGCGTCATCGTTCCCATATGTCACGCCCAATAGGACAGGTGCATGCTACGCCTAAACAGGACACTATGAAATGTGTATTAGTGCAATAACTATGTCTTAAATTTGGATATTTATTATGAGCCATGGAAAAAAATTAGGGTAGCGATTCCCAGTGGAACTTGCTGCAACTGAAAATTTAAGCGACATATTACTGTCTCTTTTACCCAACACCTATATGGGGAGAGACTTTTCTCAAAAATTCTTACACAAGTATTATTTAGATCCACAAATATATCCGTGATTTCCTCAAGATTTAAAAATCATATGTCTTGATAAATGGACACACAGAATTAAAAATCACATTTGTAAATCACAGATACATTTGTGGCTCTGCAACATACATATACTGTATTCACACTGGAATCGTTCTTTAGATGATACTTGAGAATTTGGAAAATTGTCTTCTTAAGTCCTTAAAAAGTGCTTGAACTTGGCCACAAAAAATGTGTACAAACCCTGTTCATAAACAGAGTATTATTTTTTCCCCTAGGGTTGAAATCGCCTCAGAAAGCCGTCAAAGTTTTCCGCCTTCCCGAGTTCCCACCTCCTTTGGCGTATCATTACGTCCAGAACTACTATTCAGAGATGGTTGTGAATCTTGGCAAGGCTATCAATGCAACTCCTCCTGAAGATTCTGCTATCCTGGCCAGGTAACAAAATAGCAACTCAGTTTATGTGTCTGTATTTCTGCTCGACTGTTTTTGTTTTTACTATCCAGGTATCATTACCTGCGTGGTTTGGTCAACACGGTGTCAAACAGGCGTCTGGACGCTTTAGAGGACTTCCAGAGTCTTTATAAGACCGACTCTGACATCTTTCCTTTACAGATGGTTAAGTCTTTGGTGGATTCTCTGCCGGAATCTGAACGTTTGCAGGTCTCTTGTCTTTTATGTATTTACTTATATATACTTATTGGTTTTTATGTGATTTTATTTGTGTGTTCTATATACTGTATACTTATTTGTGAAAGAAATGAAAGGGGGAAAGAACCTGGGTTGCATGGTTGTACTGCTGAATGCTTGAAAAAAGGTGGCACAGCTATGATTGACTGATTAGTACGCTTGTTGAATGTATACTTTTTAAGTGGTGTGGTTCCCGTTCCTGATGCTTGGTGTAGTGCCATTGTATAAGGGTAAAGGTGATAAGTATGAATGTAGCAATTCGAGAGGTATCAGTTTGTTGTCCGTGCCAGGTAAGCTGTATGGAAGAGTCTTGATAAAACAGTGAGAGGAAGAACGAATGAGGTGGTGATGAAGGAGCAGAGTGGTTTCAGGAAAGGAAGAGGCTGTGTGGATCAGGTGTTTGCAGTACGACAGATGTGTGAGAAATATTTTGCAAAATGAAATGATCTGAAATGATCTGCATTTATATAGTGCTTTTCAAGTCAATGACTTCCCAAAGCGCTTTACATTGTGCTTCACATTTTCCAATAGCGGCTGTGATCTGTGCAGCCATGTAAGGCGCTAACCTGCTTATTGGGGGTATTGGGGGTTCAGTGTCTTACCCAAGGACACTTCGGCATGTAACACGGACAAGCCGGGATTCGAACTGGGATCCCTTAATCCTAAAACGATCGCTCTACCTCCTGAGCTACTGCTGCCCCTATAGACGCTATAGACGACGGGTGGAAAGTCATTGGAAGTGTTGAAGAGTTTTTATGTGAACAGCAGAGCATGTATAAGAGTAGGGAGTGAGACAAGTGAGTGGTTCCCTGGTTTGACTGGTGTGAGACAGGGGTGTATGATGTCACCATGGTTGTTTAATGTGTACATGGATGGCGTGGTGAGAGAGGTGAATGCAAGAGTATTTGGCAGGGGTGTGGTGATGATCGATAACAGTGGAACGGTGTGGCAGGTAAGTCAGTTGTTGTTTTCAGATGACACAGCGCTTGTGGCTGATTCTGAGGAAACATTGAGAAGATTGGTAATGGAGTTTGAAGGGTATGTGATAGACGTAAGTTATGTGTAAATGTTGAGAAGAGTAAGGTGATGGAGTGGGCATGGCGTTAGAAATAAGGTTGCATGGACAGGTGCTGGAAGAAGTTGAAAGCTTCAGGTACTTGGGTTGTGATGTGGCTGCAGTTGTTGGAATGGAGTGCGAGGTATTGCACAGAATGAACCAAGGAAGCAAGGTTTTGGGTGTTCTGAGGAGAGTGATGAGCAACAAGAGTATAATGTATGTATATGGATCTTAAGAGGGGACTGTGTAAGAGTGTGATTGTGCCGTCTGTGTTGTATGGTGCAGAGTTAAAGCCTGAACGCAGATTTTAAAAAGGAAATTAAATGTTTTTGAGATGAAGTGTTTGAGGAGTATGTTAGGAGTGACAAGATTGGAGAGATTGAGAAATGAAATTGTGAGAGACAGAACTGGAGTAATAGTGGAACTGAGCAAGTGTGTGGATAAGAGAGTACTCGGTTGGTTTGGACACATGGAGAGGATGGATGAGGAGCGAATGTTGAAGAGGATCTACAGAGCAGAAGTCAATGGAATGAGACCAAGAGGAAGGCCGTGATTGACGTGGATGGATGGTGTTATGAGTGCACTGCAGGAAAGAGGGCTAAATCTAGTGGAAGATAGAGCTCTTGTTGGTGATAGGAATGAGTGGAGAGGTGTTGTAAAATGATAGTGGATGTTTGGACGCGTTCTAAGGGATGGGCAGGGCACCTGTATGATGCGGCAGGGGTAAACCAGTGAAAGCTGTCGGGCCCTGCTGTTGGACAAAAGCGTGTGTTGTGTCACCCTGACTCGAGTGACATGGCCGCTTTCTCGTGTCCCGTTTCATCTGGAGGGACGAAAGCATGACCAACTTAGGTGTCGAGGTGCCTTACTTGTTTGGGTGTTTGGGCTTTTGGGTTGGCCATGGTCCAAAAATGTTTGTGTGTGATTTTTGCTATTTTTTCCCTTTTTTATTTTCTTTGTTATTGTATGTATTTGTCTTGCTGTCTGTCACCCCTCTTGAGGGATATGACCAGGGTAGATAGATAGATAGATAAATACTTATTTGTTTATCCAATTATTTATTTGTGTATTTCTATATTTACATACCTATTTTTTTCATCTCATTAGCCGTACCGCTTATCCTCAGTAGGGTCGCGGGGGGCTGGAGCCCATCCCAGCAATCATCGGGCAGTGGGCAGGGGACACCCTGAACTGGTTGCCAGCCAATCGCAGGGCACACAGGGACAGACAACTCATTCGCTCATTCACACCTAGGGACAATTTGGACCGGCCAATTCACCTGAAATGCATGTCTTTTGGAATGTGGGAGGAAACCGGAGTGCCCGGAGGAAACAAACAAACAAACTCCGCACAGAAAGTCTGGAGCTGGATTTGAACACACGACAGGTTCCCATGACATGAACTGTGCCGCACAAGCGCTAACCACTGTGCCGCCGTGCTGCCCACCTATGTTTTTATTCATGTGTATTTGTATTTATCCATTTGTATTTGAGTATTTATTTTTATTTGAACGTATTCATTTGTGTTGATTTATTTATTTATTTTTATACTTTTTTGTGTGCGTGTATCTTTGTTTATTTACAAATTTGTGTATATTAATTTTATTTATTTATACTTAGTTATTTATTTGTTAATTCTGTTTAGTTGTGTTTATTTATTGTAGCCATTCTATTTATTTGTTTTTATATAATTATTTATAGTCTTATTTAAACCTATTTATTTGTATGGATTTATTTGTCAATATTGTATTTATTTATTCTTAATATTAATACTTTTTTATTCTATTTTTGTGTATTTATTTGTATTTATTTAACAGTGAATATTTATTTGTATGTATGTATGTATATATATATATATATATATATATATATATAAAAAATATTATTATTCATATAATTTGGGGGGAATAATTATGTGGGTATACATATTCTTATGTTTTTGTGTAAATATATTCGCTTATTAGAATATTTATTTTTCTGTAGGTATTTTTATTTATACTTATAACTATTTATTTTTATTGTTGTTTTCTAAACATTTATTGATTTTTGCATATTTATTCATATTTATTTTATTCAGATTTATAACTATTTATTTAGTATTTATTTATATGTACCCATTTTTATTAATTTCCACTTGGTTTTTTTTGTATTTTGTATTGATTTGCTTGTATATATTTATACTTTTTTAAATGTATAAATCACAGTGGACCACAACATCTTAAAATTTGCAACGTAGAAAAAGCTTTATCTGTTTTTTTAATCATCGTGCATTACTGTAAGAACCCAACTAGTATCATCCAATTGACGGTTTTTTAAATTTTCTATTAACAGGCCGACAAGCGTCCAGAACTGAAGCGTCTGATCCTGCGCCTGAAGCGGGACCAGGAACGTGAGCGTTATGATGGCAGGCAGGAGGAAGGTGCCGTCAAACGTTTCCAGTTGCCCAAAAAATACATGCAGTTGGATGAGTTTGTCAAGTGCGTCCAGGAATCGGGGATCGTCAAAGACCAGGGAACCATTTACAGGCTTTTTGATGCTCTCACCGTTGGTAAGCTTCAAAGAAAACCATTTTCGCCACTATTTTCTTTATGCCACATTATACAAGCAGTCCCAGGGGGATTGTGCATGGTAAAGAGCTGCCGCTGTGACCTGACAGCATTCCTGTGAGTGATTAGAAGGAGGCGAGAACGGGAGATAAGAGACTGTAAATATTATTCGAGCGGGGGGACAGACAAAAGAGTCCGCCAATACCGTAATTCTTTTTTCTCACTCTTTGTGTTCTGTTTGTTTGGAAGAGCCATTTAGTAGGGATTGATTCCTTTTTGTATCCCTTAGCGTCCGAAATGTTTCTTTTCTTATCGTTGGACTCCATTGTGATGTTCACTCAGGTGGAAAAAAATAATAATGAAATATGTGTTTCTGTTGTTGTTAATTTCAGGGCATCAGAAGCAAGTTGGCCCCGATTTATTTCGCGTTTTTTACACCATCTGGAAAGAAACTGAGGCTGAGGCACAAGAGGTGTGTATCCTTAAACTTAAAGGGACAGTACGGATTTTTACATATTTCAAAATTGGCAATCGGTGTCATCAAAAAAAGGTCTTTGTAATTTTTAGATCAAAACAGAATTTTTTTTATGGCTAATGTTGCAATATTGGATTTTTTTTTTAATCCACCCAATTATTTATTTTATTTTTATTTCTATGTTGTATTATTATTTATTTTTATCCATTTATTCTTATTTTTTTCTAATCTCATCTCATTAGCTACACCGCTTATCCTCAGTAGGGTCGCGGGGGTGCTGGAGCCCATCCCAGCAATCATCGGGCAGTGGGCAGGGGACACCCTGAACTGGTTGCCAGCCAATCGCAGGGCACACAGGGACAGACAACTCACTCGCTCATTCACTCCTAGGGACAATTTGGACCGGCCAATTAACCTGAAATGCATGTTTTTTTTTGGAATGTGGGAGGAAACCGGAGTGCCCGGAGGAAACCCACGCAAACACGGGGAGAACATACAAACTCCGCACAGGAAGTCTGGAGCTGGATTTGAACCCACGCAGGAGGTTCCCAAGACATGAACTGTGCCGCACATGCGCTAACCACTGCGCCGCCGTGCTGCCTATTTTTTTTTTCTAATCTTTATCTTTAATTCTATTTTCTAGCTTTTATTTTTTTGGTTTAGTATATTCAGTGATTTTATTTTGCATTTTCAATTTTTCATTCAGCATTTTTCTTTTTGTGTTTTTATCATGTTTTTAAATTTATTATTTATTCCTTTTTTCACTATCAATACCGATTTCAAACCAGATATACAAATTCTCTTTTTGAATTAGTTTACAGGTTAGCTGCTTTTTATTCCAATTTTAAAAGAAGAAAAATAAACAACAAATTTTTACATCCGCAGCACTTAAAGATCTTTTTAAAAAGGCATGTTGGTTATTATGCACATTTTTTGCTGCTGCCTATTTTTTATCCATGTATTTATTTTATTGTTGGTTTTTTTTTCAAATGATTTTTATTACGTTTTTATTTGTATTTTTTTAAATACTTTTCATTGTAGTTTTATTTATTATTTTATGCCCAAGACATCTATATATGTTCTTTTTTTTAACTGTTAACAATTTTTTATTCCAGTTTTGCAGGAAAGCTGCTCCTCATGACATTTTTGGAAAATAAAAACAATGTCTTTTTACGTCTGTGGCACTTAAAATGACCTTCTGAAAACGTGATTTTCTGTCACTTGCACCATATGAGTTGAGATAGGGAATTTGCCATATTTTATTTTAATTTTTTTTCAGGTGTGCTTGCCAGTGTCCGTATTGGAGCACATCGAACCCAGCGAGTGCGTCTTCAAGCTCTCCTCCTCAGTGAAGACCAGCCGTGGCGTGGGCAAGATAGCCATGACCCAGCGACGACTTTTCCTGCTCACTGACGGGCGGCCCGGCTACGTGGAAGTGGCTCAGTACAGGGATTTAGAGGTAGACAAAGAAAAAAAATCCAGAGTACATAGACACTTCACACAGGAAACTTGTTTATATTTTCCCCGCAGGACATCAAAGTGTCGTCTGCTCCTTTCCTGCTCCTGCGAATCCCCACCTTGAAGTTGCGGGTGAGGGGCAGGAAAGAGGCTTTCGAGGCCAACCTGAAAACTGAAACAGAACTCTGGAACTTGATGGTCAAAGAGATGTGGGCTGGACGGGACATGGCTGACCAGCACAAGGTGACGAACGGATAGGAAGAAGTCTACACACCCCTTTTTTTAAATCTATTAATGGGATAAAACATGAATCCTTTTCTAAAGTAGGGATCGCATAGGGATATTGCTGTATAGCGGGGAATAGAAACCTTATGGTAATTAGCGCCCCTACCTCTGATAAACGCATTAAAGTCCCAATTTAAGTACTGTTTATGTGTAATATGGGTCCACGTCATTAAAAACATAAATAAAATGCATGTGAAGGAAAAATGACATTTTATTTACCTTTGGTGTGACGTGACGTGACTTAAGTGGAGTTAGTAGGTGGATGCAGAGGGTAGAGGGTACGGTGGATTCAAATTGAACCGATTTCATTTTTGAGGATCTTCATGCCTTGGGAAGACTTTGTGACTTAAAATCAAGTCATTTTTATTTTTATAGCCCTTAATCAAGAGAAGTCTCTAAGATTATCTTCCATATTCTAAATAATATTTCTGATCTTCAATTCATTACGTCGATAATTCTTAGCAAGGGTAACAATACTTTTTTTGCATTTGTTGGTAATCGCAAGCTTCAGTTCCATGGTATCCTGTTTTAGCAACACTCCAGGAGTATTTAACTTACCTTAGTAGTATTTTTTTTCTCGTGTTTTTTTGTCTGCAGGACCCCCAGTACATGCAGCAAGCCCTGACTAATGCCTTGCTCATGGACGCGGTGGTGGGCAGCCTCCAGAGCAGTAAAGCCACCTACGCCGCCTCCAAGCTTGCTTACTACGACCGCATCAAGATGGAAGGTAGAACATAAGAAACATGATCCGGTTCACTTCACACACTTATTGGATTCAAAATGAGTGAAGTTTAGGTTGAATTTTCTTTTTTTAATTACATTGGCGTGTGTCTCTTAGTACCGATGATGGTTCCTAGGACGACTGCCGAGGCTCTCAAGCACAAAATTAACCCATCACTTGAACTGGCCGAGCCTCGTGCCATTGACGTTCTTCTTTACACGCCAGGTGAGTGAAACAAAAAGATGTCTGAACTTTGTAACTCATCACGTGGGGGATGTTCCCCCGGCTGACTCTGACTCACCTCTTCTGGTATGAGCTCACCTAACAGATAATGGTCAGAAAGAAAAGAGAAAAATGTTTTTAGAGGCCTCATTAGTTTAGCTGAAGTGTCAAGGATCCTATTGCTTGCTTTACAATATCATGAATGTCTTCAGTTTTGAGTTCAATTGTAGATTATTTTTGATAAAAGTTTGAAAATGATAGTTATCCAATATTTGAATAATAATTATTTAATCATGTCTTTCTCATAGATTTGCACCATATTTTAATAAGGTTTTTTTTTTTTCAAACAAAACATTTATAAAAAATTTGAATCATGTAAAATTAAGAATGAAATGAATGAATCTCATCTCATCTCATCTCATCAGCCGTACCGCTTATCCTCATTAGGGTCGCGGGGGAAATGAATGAATAAGATTTGAAAAATAAATCAAACATAAATAAAAGCTACAAATAAAATTAGATAAAAAAAAATAATTCAAATCGTATTTCAAGTAATGTTTAACTAAATATTTTAAATAAAGATACAAATAATATGCACAAAAATGTTTAAATGCTTTTTAAAAATGAAGTAAATAAATAACCCGAATACAAATACAATGAACAAATATAATCAGAGTAATAAAATGCTAACATTTTATACAATGTTTCATATGAATAACATGTACACAAATATTGAAATGCTTTTTAAATAAGGATGAATTTACGCCATCCTTGTTTTTTTCCTTTTGTGTTGTTTACAAATATATACATATATATATATATATATATATATATATAAAGAAAAAGATGATTCCCAGAAAACAAGCACAAATATCCCTAAAACATGTTTTACATCAAAATATTGTACAAAAATATTTACACTGTAAATGTATTATTTTTAAAAAAATGACAAACTTCTCCGTTATTATTTTCTTACTTTATTACTGTTTACAAAAGAAAGCAAATGGATATTATTAAAAAAAACTATTATTACTTAAACCTACTATCTTACGTGATAATAATAATGAAATGTACAACACATTTTTAATATATGATAATATTTTACTGTTTCATGCCCCACGACCGTAGTAAGGATTAAGTGGCACAGAAAATGGATGGATGTTTCTTGCTTTTTATTTCCAAACTGCAAAGCAAATTTTAGCCATTAATAGATTTGTCTACAAAGAAAAGAAAGGATAGACGAACAGATGTCTCACATTGACTGTTTTTATGTAACCATTCAAAATAAACATGTACGTATTCATGAGGTTTTACCTGCAGAAAACCACATTTTTGTTGTGCCACACAAGCAATCATGACAGGAAGATTAACACTCGAAAGAATTTAAACACCAACAAAATAATGGGACATTTTCTTGACACAAAGTTGGAAACTACTCAAGCAATAAAGGCCTGAAAAGGTTTTTTTTTTTTTTTCATAAGAAAAGATCAAAGTGCGTCATAAAATTGGGGGAACAAGAGAACGTCTGAGCAGCACTCAGCAAGCATGCGCTGCCACTTAAGACTTCTTTTGTGGTGGGCAAGCTGACTCAGTTCTTCCTGTGGCCTCTTTGCCGTCCGGAGAGGAACAAGCCTGACCATTCAGATCGCACTCGTCGCCTCTCCTTTCGAATCTAGGTCGCAGAGTTCAATTCTTGGCACTCTGCCACCGCGCTTGTCAAACGGATTCCTTTCACTCCCTTACGATTCTCACTCTCCTCTCCGCCTCGTCTTTAAAAACACGTTACACCCTCTGGATATGACATGAATATGTTGTGAGGTGGGGATGGCAAAGTGAAATTGCAGTACATTATAGTGAAGGGAGAGAAATCTATGTTATTGTGTTTCCTATCCCTAATAAAAACATCAAAATAATAAAACAGAAAGTACGGGTCCTACTTATCTTGTAATACGCATGTCTATGATGAAATGACATCACAAATAAATATACATGTAAAGGAAAAATTATATTTTATTTATCGTTGGTATCACGTGACATGGGCTGTTACAGTGGAGTGAGTATTTAGGAGGGAAAGAGACGCCTTATAAAATTAAAACTGACTTTAACGTTTGCACTTGCAACGATTGTCATGCACCTAGAAGACTTCCTTGCCCTAATCGCCTCCTTCTTTGTCACAATAGTCCCGATTGTCGATTGTTTATGGCTCTGCAACTTTGCGAAGGCACTTTTTTGTATTTTTTGATAACCACGGAAACAAAGATTGTGATTATCACATTTTTGCTTCTTCCTTTAACGTCACTGCAAGCCTTGAGACTCAGAACAAATACAATGCAAAAATACTTATACCTGCGATCTTCAAAATCAAAACTTGTAATAAGTAGTGATTGGAGTTCCTTCTTAATTTTGGATGATCGCAGGCTTTGTTTTTTGCTTCTTCCATTAGCATCATCGAAAGCAAATATATTCAACATAATATTGTATTTCCAATGTGCAAGATTTTTATCGAATGGAAAAAATGGCACTGTGGGAGATAGTTGGGCCAACAGTACAAACAATATCAGACCAGTTTTTTATCTGACTTCATCCAACAACAGACAGGCATTTTGGAGACCTAACTGTCCATACGAATTTTACATGCGAAATGTACATACAGGTTTTTGGTAAACAAAATAGTTGGTATTTGATGTTGTGTAGAGCGGAAAATGGCGTTAAGAGATGCAGAAAAACATCGTATACCACACCGTAAAGGGAAATCGTCATAAAGCAGTGTCGCTGTATCCCAAGGGTCTACTGGAAACAGGAATCTGAGCGTTAAGTTTGCGTATATGTTTGTTTCAGGTCAGTTATGGGTGTCGGTGAACGAGGGCAAGGTGATGGTTTTCGACGCCTCCAGCTGGTCCCTGACACACACTTGTCAAGTTGGCAATGCCAGACTGGTAAGAAAACGCAAACACAAAAACAAGTGTGAACTTCAAATATTTGTTGCCGGGCAGACTTGTGCCGATCAACACGCATGTCAAAAACATCAGTTACGCATAAACATGTTTTCCGCTCTCTTTAACGTGTTTTATGTGTTTTTACTTGCTGACCTTCAGTCACATGAAATGTGTTACGTTGACTCGTTCCCAGTTAGGTTTGCATGACACCTCGTCAAACTGTAAAATGGCTGATTCGCCGGTGTTTCGGTTCAGTTTTTTTTTTGTTTCCAAGAATTATTTTTTTTTACACAAAAACATTTTAAGTAGAATGATCAGCAATGGATTAAAAGACAAGACAAAAAAAAGTCAATTTGAAATCAAATCTAAACATTTAACCTGTTAAAGAAATGACGTCAAAGTCGTAGTAGTGGACTTGTGGATTATTGTTGCCATCTAGTGGACATATTCAAATTAAAAAAAACATTATTTGTGATTCACTAAAAATGGCAAATCAGAAATTAATACAACAAACACCATGGCAAGGCACATGGATAAATGTAGACACAAAACAAGATTTTAGAAAATAATTCATGTACAGGATAATAATCTGTATCTGATTATGTACAGAAACAGAATAAGGATGTTTACTAGGACATTTATTATTTAAGGACATAAAACTACTCTAGGGCAGCACGGCAACGCAGTGGTTAGAGCGTGTGCGGCACAGTTCTAAGGTCATGAGATCGAACATCCTGTGTGGAGTTTGCATGTTCTCCCCGTGCTTGCGTGGGTTTCCTCCGGGCACTCCGGTTTCCTCCCACATTCCAAAAACATGCATTTCAGGTTAATTGGCTGGTCCAAATTGTCCTTAGGTGTGAATGAGCGAGTGAATTGTCTGTCCCTGTGTGCCCTGCGATTGGCTGGCAACCGGTTTAGGGTGTCCCCTGCCCACTGCCCGAGGATAGCTGGGATGGGCTCCAGCACCCCCGCGACCCTACTGAGGATAAGCGGTGCAGATAATGGATAGATGGAAAACTACTCCAACACAGGCTCGACTATGCTTCCCCTCTACATAATTTTGAAACACTAACTAGATCAAACTGAACAAAACGTGAAATAAATGCATTGGGCGATAGAAACACTACACAATGTTCCAACGATAATCAGCTCTGACAGAACAAAACATGAAGGTAAGACGACACAAGAAACATTCCCGAACGTGAACAAAACAATGCGTGTGTCATGACGACGGCACTAAAACATATAATGAGGGCACACTAACTATCTGTTACTGAACAAAAACATAACGAAAGGAAGGAAATACAGGATATGTTGCGACACTAGCTGTAACTGAGTACAACATGAAAGAAATACATAAACACAGTGGTACGAGAAATGGTGGCTCATCTTCTCCCACGGTTGTCCTCCAAATTAGAACTGCATGCTGGCCGCTGACAAAGACCAAGTGTGGATGGGCTCGGAGGATTCGGTCATCTACATCATCAGCATGGTGGCCATGGTTTGCAACCGGCAGCTTACAGATCACAGGACTGAGGTCACCGGGCTCGCCCTTGACACAGACAAATACAGGTGAAGCAAAACAGAAATGGTTATTTTTTTACAATAGATGAAAATTGAGCAGTCTGCTTTATTTTAAAAAGGCGATACTCTGTAAGAAGAATTATAAAAAATATTTATATTATAAATATATACATATATATATATATATATATATATATATTCCCAAAATAAGAAAACAAAATCCTAAAAACATGGGGAAAAAAATATAAAAGGAGGGAAAATGTTCTGGAAATACTGAAAGAAAAATATGTTAAAAACAAACAGAAAAACAAATTTTCCCCCACATGAAAAAACAAGGAAAAAAATATTCTGAAAAAGAAAACAGGGAAAAGAATATCACCAGGGAAATAAAAGACAGTAAAAACAAATCATTCCCCCCAAAAAAGAAAAACAATATTGCTTAAAATAAAATTAAAAAAAAATAAAAATATACGTTTAAAATGTTACTCACTTAATCACACATCCTCATAACAGTGTCAGAAAAACAATAAACATCCATTTTTGTTTTTTAGATTTGTCTTTTTTTTAAATAGTATTTATTTATGATTACATACCAATCCAGAAAAACTAGCTAAAAAATGAATAGTCCAACAAACAAGTTAAAAGTATTCCTGAAAGCAGAAAAAATAGACAATAATACACTATTTGTTTACATTTTGTTACTCAACTAACCAAAGCCTCTCCCAAAAAAGTGTTTCAAAAAGTGATCACAAATAAATAACCCCGCTTAAGCGATAAAGACCTCATTATTGTCCTTCCAGTCAGAAGGTGGCGTACTCATGCAGCGCAGAAGGAACGGTCATGGCCTGGGACGTTTCCACTTTACAGGTCAGAAAAAAACCCCATCGAGCTTACATTCAATGCCAACGACGGCTATAGACGAACAAAATATTCTTTGTATTTTCCTCAGGTAAAAAAAAACTTCCGCCTCTCCTGTGACCGCTTGCACTCGGTGCAAAGCCACAACGTGACTTTGTGGTGTTGTAAGTGTCCCGTGTTTTTGCTTTTTTGCTTTTATGTGCATAAAAAAAAAGAGAGAACAACAACACAATTGTCTATAGGTTCCAAGGACAGCATTATGGAAGTTTGGAGGAACGGCTCCTTAAAACATCGTCTCAACCTTCCGGAGCAGCACAAAGGCTCCGCTGCCAGCTTCAGTTGTGTGCTGTTATTACCCGAGGTAACAGAGAAACTCACTGTCCATTTACCTGCAGGCAATACTGTTTATCACGTAATGGCAGGAATGTCCAAAGTTCGGTCCGGGGGCCAGTTTACGGCCCGTGATCAAATTCTTACTGGCCCTGTCATAGAATGGATAATATGTGGGCCCCCACTAATGTTGAACACACTATAAGATACATTAGTACAAAAATAAATAAATCAGCATCTCACCAGATGATGGCGGTTACCTTTTGGACACTGTGAGAATTTCAGCCAACCAGATTTTTGACATGGCGACTGTAGATTAAAAAAAAGTAAGGTTCATTGTGAGGGCCGCCACTTCCAGGAAATGTGCAGAATTGGAGTAGTTTTTCATTGAAATTCAAAACAACTGTGTCTGCATAATTTGCCAAGAGACTGTGGATGTTTTTCAAGAATATAAGATCAAGAAGCACTGCTAGACAAAACATGCTGATTACAAAAAGCTAACTGGAAACAAAAACTTTGAAAAGCTAAAGCAACTGGAAGCTGTTTTAACAACACAGCAGCACTTTCTCACAATACTCTCAGGGAGTAAGATGAAAATGCTATGAGGGCGAGCTACGGGGTCACAACGCTGATCGCCAAGCTCTGCAAACATTTGCCTGAGGGTGAATTTATTAAACACTGTTCAAAGAATGCCAGGCCCCTCACATATTTTCAGTTGACCAAATCTGACCCGTTTTTCTGAAAAGTTTGGTTGCTCTGCATTATGGGGACGAAAGAGCACAGGAGTGTCCAAACTTTTCAGAAAGCGGCCAGATTTGGTCATCTGAAAATGTGTGAGGGCCGACCGAATTCTCTCGACTATTTTAATGACACAGTATTTAATAAATTAACCCTCTGTGAAAGGTTTGCAGTGTTGGGCAATCAGTGGCGCGACCTTGTAGCCCGCCTTTGTAGCATTTTCATTTGACTCGCGGTGTTCGTTTTTTTGATTTTGTTTCTCCCTACCTAAAGGGTGCCAAAGAAGCAAAATCAGTGTTACAACTCTTGTTGTAGATTTAATTTCCTTTATTGTATCCACCAACAGCATTCAGCCATTCAGACAGTCAGATAGGTGATTACCCTACAATGCAATGCACATAATTTCATCTCATCTCATCTCATTAGCTGTACTGCTTATCCTCATTAGGGTCGCGGGGGGGTGGAGCCCATCCAAGCCATCTGCGGGCAGTGGGCAGGGGACACCCTGAACTGGTTGCCAGCCAATCGCAGGGCACACAGGGACAGACAACTCATTCGCTCATTCACACCTATGGACAATTTGGACCGGCCAATTAACCTGACATTTTTTGGGAATGTGGGAGGAAACCGGAGTGCCCGGAGGAAACCCACGCAAGCACGGGGAGAACATACAAACTCCGCACAGGAAGCCTGGAGCTGGATTTGAACCCACGACAGGTTCCCATGACATGAACTGTGCCGCACAAGCGCTAACCACTGCGCCGCCGTGCTGCCCTACATAATTTACTTTGCTTTAATTTCAAGTACCGAAAAACAAAATAAAACAATTAATTGATATATATTTTAAAGCAACATTCACTGTCCCAACTCTTAATTGACATTTGAAAGGAACAACTAAAATACCCATAAGTACCAGGAAGTACGGTCATGTGACTGTGCCTAGTCTAAACATAAGCAAAACTTAACTAAAACAGCATGCTCACAGAAATAATAACAAAAACAGTCAAACTGAAGCAAAATGACTATTACAGTACTGGTGGCGTTTTTGCTTTGCCTAACGTATGCTAACGTTTTAAGTTCTCTTGACTCGAGCTCAAATGCACATTAACGTGCGCGCGCCCCCCTTTTAATTTCTGGAAGCTCAGTTGTTTCGATTTTGGTGGTTTCTTCCTTCGCAGTCAACTTTTTTCTTTTTTTTTTCTTCTTCAGTAGCCATGTCAGAAATGGGGGGGAGGGATTTTTTAAGGGTTATTGTTCTATTTTCCCATTGTAGCGCCTTATAATCCGGTGCGCCTTATCTATGGAAGATATAGGACCAAAAACTATTTTTTGGGGGTGCGCCCTATAACCCGGTGTGCCCTATAGTGCGAAAAATACGGTAGCTCCTTGCATTTTCAACAAACACGCTGCTGGCCCTTGTTTGCAGCTGTAGTCAACCACGTATAATAGTTGTGGACGAAGGGGGCTGGTTATTGAACGTGAAAAAATGACCATCATACATGACACAAATTTACTCTCTAGGCCCACACTCTCAGCAATAGTTGACTGTGGATAATGGATCGTGGCCAAAACAGTACAGTGTCAGGTGGGCCAAAATAGCATGTTTTAGCAGCCTAAACCGATAAACAAATGCAATTTTCTGGCCTCTGCTGTCAGCAATAGTCATCTGAGGATAATGGAACACGGCCAAAACAGTGCACGTCGTTTATGTTGCGCCACAATAGCTCACTTTAGAGACCCAAACAGAGAAAAAATGCACCCTGTTGGCCCTGTTCTCAGCAAAAGTCATTGGGATTGCGGATAATAGATTGCGGCTGCACGGATGCAGTTCACTTTTTGGTGCACAACATGGCTCGATGAAAATGTGTTCTGCCTGTCCCTGCTTGCTAAAATATGCAAGCGCAGTTCTTTTGGAGCGGAAATAATGGCAAAAAAGAGCCGTCAGGTCCGACAAATATACACTCTGCCTGCCCCTGCTCGCACCAATAGTGTATAATGGATAATAGATCGCACAATATTTTTGACAATAGCTATTGCCTGCATGTAAACAATCCCAAATGAGGATGAAAAAAATATGTTATTGTTTTTAGAGGGAGGAGTTGTGGAGCATCTGTGCCGATTCCGGGGATGTATGTATTTGGCCCGTGAAAGAGGCTTCCAGGCCTTACCACCGGGTGGCGCTGCCGGACTGCACCGGATGCCGCTGCATGATTAAAGTGAAAAATCAGGTACTATTCGAATTTTTGTAAGGTGTTTTCCTTTTTTTTTTTTAACTTTGTGACCACTCCCCCCTCAGGTGTGGGTCGGTGGGATCGGCCGCTCCTCCAGCAAAGGGAAAGTTTACGTCCTGGATGCCGAGCGCCGCCTAGTCCTTAAGGAACTCCACGGCCACAGCGACAAAGTGACGGCTCTCTGCTCGGCAGAAGACCGCTACGTTCTGAGTGGCGCCGGAAGGCACGACGGAAAAATCGCCATCTGGAAGGCCGAGTAGGGAACGCCGTTTTAAAAGCAAACGCTCAGTGTTATATAAGACAGCCTGGCACGCAGATGTGAATCCATTGGAACTTTTTTATTTGGCCAAGCGCTCGTAAAGACGGGAAAAGACGCTCTTACCTTGGACCCCATTTACACATGTTTCGTAATATTTCTCTTTATTGCTGCTTGTGAAAAAAAGAAAGAAGTTCCCAAAACGTTTTATATAGACCGCATTTGTGCATGTTTTTACCCGCAAGAATGTTCCCGGTTATGTAATGTTGAATTCGTTTGTTGGGTTACTTCTCTGAGAGTTGTTGTCGGCCCCTCTTTGCAGCATTTCCTCCACCATATGACATCGACGACAACTTATTTCGCATGCCCCTAAACGTATAAAACTCAAAATTTAAACAAGAAGAATAGGAAACAGATTGAATAGATATTTCTTTCATTTAAACCATACAGCAATACAGTTACCCCACTTAACAACATTTTTACTTGAGGCATGTAATTACCTGCAAAAAACGTTTGAAGTCATGTCATGTTGAATTCGGATGTAGAGTTACAACGCTTGAAATCCTTGAAAATTCTTGAACATTACTGTTGTTTTTTCAAGAATTCCACAAATTCTCACGAGCTTGCTTAAAAATGATGCCGACACTGGTCTCTGGTGGCACCGCTTTGCCATTGCATTTCTTCTTCCATCGTGATCAATGAAAGCTGGCATTAGTTTGTATGGCATTATCCTATGAATCAACATCACCCTCTACGGGACAAGTGCATGCTATACCTAAACAGGGCACCATGAAATGTCTATTAATGCAAGGATTTCGTATCAATTATGAACATTTTTTTATGGGCCATGTACAAAATTCATGTCACAATTCCTAGAGGTAAAATGTAATGCGAAGAACTCCCTCCAACTGAAAATATGAGCTCCAATTCACTGTTATTTTTTTTACCCAAACCCAGGGATCCAGCGACCCCACCTTAGGAAGTTTTTACTTTACATTCTAGAGTAAGATGTTGACTAGGCCCCTCTTTGAGCCATTTTACCCACTAGATACCCAAAACCTTTTGGTGTTCGTGTGTACGACAAGTTACATCCCTTTGATGCATGGTTGCTATTGGTCAAGGTCATATAAATTGCTGGTCTGCTATTGCTTTGCATCATGGTGTCATGAAAATGCTGAACTATCACCCAAAGCTGTGCCCAAAGCTTGCAATGATGCTAAAGGGAGAAGCAAATACATAACCATACGATCAAATTTTGGGAAAAATCAAGAAATATGTGTGAAATATTTTCACTTTATGGAGGATTTTTTTTACCCCAACTCTAGATTTTTATTAAGTGCATTGAAGGCTTGTAATCACCTGTAAAAAAATCCTGGTTATGTTAGGTTATTTAAATTGATAATCAGCTATTGGTTTGCGCCACGGCATCATGAAAATACCAATGTGCAATTAGCTGAACTACAACCCACAATACCTTTCTCTGCATTCAGTCAAGAATGTCGTGTGAATCGTAAAAGTACATTTCTGTATTTTTGGTCTTGTATTTATTCGCCTTAGGTCCAAGGCTTGCAGTGATGCTAAAGGGAAAAGCGAAACCATGATAACAATGGAATAGAAGCTAGGGAAAGAAGTCAAGAAATACATATGTAAATTTTCACCTAATTGATTACTTTTTTTTCCCAAACTATTTAGATTTTATTTTCATTTAAATGGCATGGAACCCATGGCGTGACCTGTAAAAAGAAGTTCCTTGTATTGTGATGTTAAATGACACTTATTTGCCAAAAAAATTTCAGCCATGTTAGAATATGTTTTACCTTTATCAAGTGCTAGGATACCAAAAAGTGGGTGTGTCTACTCTCATAGGAAAAAGTTTACATACTTCTGTTTAAAATCCAGTTGATGTACAATAGAACCCCCGGATACAGCTTCCCAGTTCACAAAGTTTTCACTCACCACTTTATGCCATTTTCCCCCCACAATACTACATCAACAAAATATTTTGCACAGCCAAAAACTTTTAATTCAAATTCAAAGGTAGTTACTTGTCCAGGTCGACGTCATATGAAATGCTTGTCATCTATTGGTTTGCATACTGGCACTGTAAAAATGCTGGCATGTTGTGGGCTGAACGAAATCCCACAATGCCTTTCCCGTGTGCTTCGTAAAGACTTTGCGAGTTGGCGTTACAATTCTTTATTCTTTAACTATGGGTCCAATTCTTGCAGTGATGCTAAAGGGAAAAGCAAAAAAAAAGATAACAATGGATTATCAAGATTATATATAAGATTTGTTCTCTCATTTTTTTTATGAAATTTGCATCACTCCCTACTCCAATGGCCAACGGTTTACTTTTTTACATTTACCTCATAGTATAAAAGAACAAAGAAGGGATGCAATCAACAGAACTGATCTCATGATTTCTGCTTTTGAAGGATACACGAGAGGCTTTTGTTTCTCTCACGAAGGAAATAAATCCGAGCGATCAACAAAAAAAAATCACTTGAAGGTCATAAGACGCCTTCAACGTATTTATATCTCGCTATTTAATCTTTACTGTAGATCACTTGGTCTTTTTTATTGTTTGTTGTATTTTCAATGGCACTTTCTATTACCAAGGAAAAACTTCATACTTCTTTTTTTAATGTGATGCCTTTGTGTATAATTTTGAACAGTAAACGCAAAATGTGCAGCATATTTTGTTTCGTTGCATTCATTTCACGCTTTCTACCAAAGGAGGACGCTGTTGCTATTGTTTATAATTGGTAATTGTCCTTCGTGTAGGTAAATCCGTTTTTTAATCACCCTTTTTTTGGAGCAATGTGAGTTCAATTGTGCTTTATAACATAATTTATTGTACATCTTTTTATTATTTCATATCAGATCAACATATTTCCTTTCATCCAAGGACCTGGAACCTAAACTAGGTGCAAATCTTTTTTTTTTTGATTGGTTAAGTGTAATAAACTAAAAATTATCAATATAAATAAGTAGTTTAGTTTGTGTGGATTATTTTAATTTTGTTTATAATGTATAACTTTTTTAAATGCTAAGTTCACTTCATATGGATTCATAAAAAAAAAAAAATGTCAACACGCCCTATGTTGAAATTCTTACATGAAAATAAACTCGTTTTGGTGATTTATGATACAGTTGCATACGTGTGCAGTGTTCATTTTACCTCTGAAAAAGGATGGGTCCCGGGGACTCGCATGTTCAAAAATCTATGGGTCCCAACAGATATCTATGGGTCGCCAAAATTCAGTGTTATATTGAAATTGTAAATCAGCGACAAATATATAATATAAATCTATATATTCATTCAGTTTTAATCATCACCGTTTATTGATCATACAAATCAGTTATCACTTCAAGAGTTTTCAGTTCACAACAATATTGTACATATACAAAATAATATTGCTGAAATATTCATCTATATTTTCATTCAGTTTTAATCATCACAGTTAATTTCTAATACAAATCAGTTATCACTTCAAGAGTTTTCAGTTCACAAAAATATTGTACATATACAAAATAATATTGCTGAAATATTCATCTATATTTTCATTCAGTTTTAATCATCACAGTTAATTTCTAATACAAATCAGTTATCACTTCAAGAGTTTTCAGTTCACAAAAATATTGTACATTGGTAAAATGGCACTATGGTAAAATACTACACGTAGCCAAAATACAATACAACATTATTTATATCTGTACATTCAAGGAAACTGTGGGGGTCAGATGCATCGACATTTCGTTCTGTATACACGTGTACTAGAATGACAATAAAGTAGATCTGAATATGTCTGAATGTCTGAATTATACAAAATAATATTGCTGAAATGAGTCTACATATTCATGCAGTTTTAATCATCACTGTTAATTCGTAATACAAGGCAGTTATCACTTCAGGTTTTCAGTTCATATATTCTTCGTGGTTTGCTGTCCCGCCACAGTTGTAATGCCTTCTCAAGGTCCAATTGCAGCAACAGAATTTCCATAGCTAATTTTGGGGTTTTCATTGTCGAATGTGCTCTTCTGAAAGTTCGTATTGCGAAATGATTTATGCAAACCAATTTTTTTGTCACACTGGGTACACGCACCACGCATTGACAACAAACTGGACTGGACTGCCAACACAGAAGCTCTATGTAGGAAAGGGCAAAGCCGACTTTACTTCCTCAGAAGGCTGGCCACCTTCAACATCTGCAAAAAGCTCCTGAAAATATTCTATGAGACAGTAGTGGCAAGCGCCCTCTTCTATGCGGCAGCGTGTTGGGGAGGCAGCGTCAAGAAGAAGGATGCCTCTCGTCTCAATAAACTGGCTAGGAAAGCGAGCTCTGTTGTGGGCAAAGAGCTGGACAGCCTAACAACAGTAGCTGAGAGACGAGCACTGAAAAAGCTGAGGTCAATCATGGACAATCCATCGCATCCACTACACAGCATTATCTCCAGACAGAAGAGCAGTTTCAGCGACAGACTGCTGTCACTGTCTTGTACTACGGACAGACTGAAAAGATCTTTTCTTCCTCATGCCATGAGGCTCTTTAACTCCACCCGGCAGAGTTAAGGCCCACATAGATGGTAGTGTGCCCGCTTTGAGACTGGGAGGTCGCTGGTTCGCGCCTCGGCCGAGACATACCTAATTGGTATAATGGCGGCGCCCTCTGTTGGCTGCGGCTGCATCGATTCGCTACAACGGGTCAGGTGTATCGACATTTCGTTCTGTGTACATTGTTACAAAGAATGACAATACAAAGGAAATTATTATTATTATTATTATTATTAAACCACACCACCTACATTGGATATTACCGAATCTTACTGCAATATGTATTCTGTGTAGCACTATTTAGTTACTCTATATAACACGCTACAGTGGGCATTTGCACGTCACACTGGGTATTTGTATATTGTATTCTTTTGGCTTTATTATTGTACTGTTCTCAGCTCAGGGATGCTGCTGGAAATGTGAATTTCCCTTAGAAGATGAATAAAGTATCTATCTATCTATCTATCTATCTATCTATCTATCACAGAACATGTAGCCTCCAATATCATCCTCCTCATAGCGTAACCAGGAATATAATTGAGTCCATTTTGGCAAAAAGGTACTTTTCTTGCTAGGAGTATTCTTTTGTTTATTTTCTTTCGTCGAATCGTTCGCTTTAACACACGTGCTTTCCTTGCCAGAATCATTGCCGTTGTTATCACTCTCTGCATTATGCTTTGACTTATTACTGACACTGATAAATGACCAATTTTGTGTTGATTTTTACCTAATACAATTTTTTCGGAGGCATACTTAACCTTCATTCGACGACAAGCACCACAACAATGACGTAATCTCAAAGCAACAAAATCTCGTTTGCCGAGATCGGCGTGCAGACAAAATCTCGAACCGCGAGACCAAAACAACAATGGCGGATCTGCCTGACGAAAAGTTTGGAGCGCGATAAATCTTTGTTAAAAAAAAAAGTAATCGGGTAATAATGTCAATTTTTTGTCAAAAAATTTGCCTCCCAGCGGACGCACGTTGGTTCGACACTATGCGTCCCCAGCAAAAATTATGATTCTAGGAGGCGGGGACGCGGGCAAACGAGAACACTGAGTGTGTCACCCTAATTTACTATTATGCAACTTGGCTGTGGTTGAAACGATTGTGTGCCAAGTTTACCTTTTTGTTCTGACGTATTTTGCATTTTCTTCCTTCCAAGTTTCGATCTTTCAAGACCGATTCGTATTCCAACATATCTTGCGTTTCCTCTTTTCATGATTTGTTCAGTAGAAACACCTGGCCTTCCAACATAAATTGTATGGTCCTTTTATGTTTTGTTCAGTTTGAAACATTTGGTATTCCAACATATCTTGTGTTTGTTTTCATGTTTTGTTCAGTTAGAGCCAGTTAGTGTTCCAATATACATTGTTTTGTTCTTTCATGTTTTTTTCAGTTAGAAGCAGTTAGTAATCCAACATATCTTACATTTCCTGCCTTTTATGTTTTGTTCACTTAGAGCTCGTTAGTGTTTTAACATAAATTTTGTTGTCTCTCTTTACGTTTTGATCATTTTGAACCAGTCGGTACTCCAACCTATCTTGACTTACCTCACTTTCACGTTTGTTCTGTTATAGCTGGTTGGTGTTTGAACATTATGCTTTCCTCTGTTTGAGTTAAGTAAAGATTCTCGTGTGCTTGTACTTTGCGAGTCGGCAATACAATCCTTTTATTTTTGTACTGTATCTATTCACTATGAGTACAATGACGCTAAAGCAGGAGACCCAAACCTTTCAAAAAGCGGGACAGACTTGGTAAGCTAAAAATATTTGAGGGCAGAATATTTAGCTTGACATTCTTTAAACAGTCTTTAATAAATTCATCCTACGTGAAAAGTTTGCAGTGCTCTGTGATCTGCGTGACAACCTTGTAGCTAGCCTTTGTAGCATTTTAATTTGACTTGCAGGGTCTCGTGAAAAAGTGCTGCTGTGCTGTCAAAACATCTTCCAGTAGCTTCACCTTTCACAGCGTTTGTTTCCAGTTTACATGTGGTAGTCAGCAGGTTATGTTAAACGATGCTTCTTCTTCTTAAAGATATTATATTCTTTAAAAACGGCCACATTCTCTTGGCAAATTAAGCAAACACAATTATTTAGGATTTTTGTGAAAATAATCATATTTCCACTTGTCCTTGAAGCGGCGACCCTCACAGTCAACTTTCATTTTGTTTTTAGAGTTGCCATGACAGAAATGGGGCGGGCTGAGATTCTCACAGAAAACCAAGGACAGGTGGCCAAAGGGCTCCAGCCTTCATCTTTATTTTTTTAGTACAAATTTATTTTATTCTGCGGTCAACATTACTGGTGGGCCACACATTATTAATTTTATGACATAGGTGGCGGGCCAGTAAAAAGATTGGCCCCCGAGCCGGACTTTGGACATGGCTGCACTATAGGGAGAAGTAAGAAGATGATAACCATTGCTACCCTCCCTAAGGAACCAATCAATGATCGGGGGTATTTTTAAAGCAAGGAAATATTCTGAGTGCATAACAATCCTTGCAAGTGGACGTTTAAAATCGGTTTTAATTTCAAGCCGCTGTCAATTCCCCCTCTGCAGCCACCCGCTACTCCACTGTACCAGCGCAAGTCACGTCACACCAAAAGTAAACAAAATATCCTTTTCCCATTACATTTGTATTTATTGACAATGTAAGTTAATCCTATACGTGTATTTTCGGATTAGCTGATTATTGTAGGTTCTATCCATCGCTACACGGCAGTTTCACGTTGCGATCCCCACTTGAGAAGGGATTTTTGGCGTATCCTGAGGGTCAAGTGTATTGCGTTTTCATGTCTGCAATGTGTAAATAAATGACAACATGCTCAATAGATGAAGAGCGATTATTTATGTTCTTTTTAACGGAAGGTTAAAAACTTGCTTGAAGGTCTCGTTGTTTGTGTTCACCAACCACAATCCCCGCCCCCTATTATGCAAATCAGTCCTTGACGTCGGCGGAAGTCATCCCGACGTACGCTTTCCCCCGACGTGACTTTAAAGGCGCTTTTCCGAACCGTCGCAGTCCGGAGCCGCTGCTGTTCGGAACCGGAGTTCGGACGGAACAATTTATTTGGCCCGCTTGGACGAGCGGAACCGCAGCGGCCTCGGAAGCGAAGGCTGCTCGACGACAACAACACCCGGCGAGGTGAGCCCGGCCGTGGGGGAACTGGTTGTGGGCAGCGGACTGAGGAGCTTTTTGTAACCGCTATGGAGGCGCCCCGGGCGGCTGCGGCATCTCGGGTTGCTGCGGCAGTGGGGTGGAGGAGGAGGACGAGAGGAGGAGTACTGTACTCTACCAAAACAAAAACAGTCACAGGAAAATCCAGAAAATAACCAAATTAGCTGTATAATTAGCCTATTTTCGTTAGTATTAGAGTTATAATTAGAATAGGCTTTATTTTCATCGATAAGGACGTGCTTTGTTTACTACGAGATTAGACGTGCCACTCCAGAGTAAACATGCAATTCAAGACTAAATCATTTAAAAATGACACAGAAAAGGATATAAGATAGGCAATATTTACAATGTCGACGGTTGTAAGTTATAAGTGCATCAGAAATGTAGTCATCAACACACCCCAGAAAATCATCAGCTGCTCACTCCCAGTCGTCACTGACTCAATACCATTAGAATCTTTTTTTATCAATACACAGGCAAGATATTGTTTTTTTTTACTGTCTTGTGTGCTTATTTTTATCTTGTTATGCATGCTAATATAATAAATAAAATGGACCGTCTCAGAAAATAAGAAAATCACAATAAAACTCTTTATTTTCTGTAATGCTAGTGAAAAAAGTAATCATTTTATCATTTGGATAGTCTTTATTGTCATCGATAACAGAGTAGTATACATTGTTTACCAAGAGATTAGACGTGCAACTCCAGGATAAACACATAATAAAAGATTCAATATGTAAAATAAGGAATACTCGAGAATATCATATATACAATATTTACTAAGGAGTGCTTATAGGGTGGTCTAAGTTGTTATTGCATCAAAAATACTGAAATGACACTTAGTAATCAACATAGTCTGCAAATCATCTGCTGCTCTTGGCCCAGTCATTGACATTAACAGCAGCATTGTGCAAAAATTGGAATACATAAATAAATTATGAATATACATTTTTTCAACTCAGATTAAAGACCATACAAATAAATGTGACTTGACTTGGACCCAGCGGTAAGTGCATCAGGAAAATTGTGAAATGACATGTAGTTATCAACTCAGCCCAGAAAATCATTGGCTGCTTTCTGCCCTGTCAGTGAAGTTAACAGCAGCATTGTGCATGAAATAATAATAACGAAATAAAAATTAATACGCATTTCTGAATAAATAGACAAAATGTTTTTTCTCAGTCTTGTGTGCTTTTTTGGGGGGATTTGTGTGCTACTAAACACAGGACTATCTCAACAAATGAGAATATTGCGCTAGCTTTCTTTATTTTCTGAAAAGCAATGTGGTTAGCGCTTGTGCGGCACAGTTCATGTCATGGGAACCTCCTGCGTGGGTTCAAATCCAGCTCCAGACTTCCTGTGCGGAGTTTGTATGTTCTCCCCGTGCTTGCTTGGGTTTCCTCCGGGCACTCCGGTTTCCTCCCACATTCCAAAAACATGCATTTCAGGTGAATTGGCTGGTCCAAATTGTCCCTAGGTGTGAATGAGCGAGTGAGTTGTCTGTCCCCGTGTGCCCTGCGATTGGCTGGCAACCAGTTCAGGGTGTCCCCTGCCCACTGCCCAGAGATGGCTGGGATGGGCTCCAGCCCCCCCCGCGACCCTAATGAGGATAAGCGGTACGGCTGATGAGATGAGATATTTTAATATTTGTATTGTCATTTTTGTCATTGATAATGACTCTTTACATTGTTTACACCAAGATTAGACATAGTACTCCATGATCTTAATTTCTTAAATGACTAGATAAATTTAAAATAACATAAAAAAAGAATTCTGAATAATGTTTGCTAGACTATTTAGAAGGGCTGAAGTTGTAAGTGAATCAGAAAGAGTGCAATAAAACCATTGCAATGACACATAGTCATCATCACAGCCCAGGAAATAATGGGCTACTCTCTGCCCAGTCTTTACCAGTTCACTGACATGAGCAGCAAAACTTTTGAATACGCAGGCAAAGCATGGCTTTTTCAGTATTGTATACTCGTTTTGGTCTTCTTCTTCTTGTTGTACTAAATAAATACCGGACTCTCTCCGAATATGAGAACAGTGTATTAAAGGTCTTTATTTTCTGTAGTGCAAGAAAAAGTCATTATTTTAATATTAGAATTAAACTTGTCTTTATTGTCATTGGAATAACGTAGTGAACATTTTTTATAATCTGGCACTCCAGGATAAAAAAACCATAGTAAAGATCAGATAAAAAGTTGTATAGTCTACTAGTATACCTTTCTTTAGTTTGGATTGTATCTCACCTCGCTTGTTTTAATTCCTTGCTCTCTAGACATCCACAAAAGAAAGTTTCAGGACTGATTTTTAAGGTTTTTTTACGGGTCTGTCTCAGAAAATGGGAGTATTGGAATAAAGTTCTTTATTTTCTGTAATGCAAATTTAAAAAAAGACATTCTTGATTCATTACTAATCAACTTAAGTGTTTTATTGTTTTAATTTCGCTAGTTATGGCTTACAGCCTAATAGTACTGTATACCTTTTCATAATATTCGGATATTTTTAGATGGTTTAGAACTAATCAGCAATATTAAAACAATAAAAGACCATATTACGTATGTAATGAATTCAGAATATATGATATTTCTTTCTAAAATTGCATTACAGAAAATGACTATGACAATGTTCTCATTCTCCAAGACGGTTGGTTGGTTGGATCCATTAACTACTAGGGTAGTAGGGGCACTATTTTCTGTGGTGTGTCTTGGGCAAATACAGCCTGGTGGTACCCATCCCTCTCCAGGCAGTACTGCTTAATAAATATATAACTGAATGTTTGCAAACTGTCTGTGCAACGAGTGCTGCATTGCACAACTTGTTTATTAATGTGGTGTGTGTTGTTTTACTTCCCTTTTGTTTTATTTTTTCTCCTTGCAGGTGCAGAGCAAGGACAGCTCGTACTGAACGATATTGATGAAGCTTTCCAATTACTTTTGGTAAGTTTTTATTCTTTTTTTTATATTGCACAAAAAAGGTGCTATATTGAATCTAAGTGGATGTTTTTTATAATGCTGCATGCAAAATTGCATTCAATTCAAAAGGTGGGTTGCAAATTTATTTTGGTTTACTTGACGGCTTTTGGTTAGCAACAATGGCTTAAATGGGATCGTAGTAAAGGAGTTTTTAAACTTCACTAGATTAGATAAGTAATCAACCCCCTAAAACGATTAAAACACGCCGTAAGCAAAAGAAGGATTTCAATTGATATTATTTGTATTGCTTTCCCTGTGATGCTGTTTTGGTTACCAAAATTGGCTAATTGAACCAAAACTCTATAAATATGTTTTCCCCATAAATATTAATTAAATACGTTTTATATTCCTTCCAAATATTTATGACATTTGCACTTTATGTCAAGTATGCAGCAATAGCATATACAACGTAAAGCAACACAAAAACATCAAGTAAAAAGTAGCAAGATAATATTTTAAATGCAAAAAAACAATAGAAAATGGACAGAAATAGTAAAATCTGGGAAAGACATTTTTTCGTGAAATTAATTTGTTAGCCAGATAATTTTGCTCAGTTCTATTAGCTTTTTATTCTTTTTGTTAACTTTTGTGGTTATATATATATATATATATATATATATATACTCTTATCAAAATCCACGACACAAATAGTCCATTAAATTGTTATGAAAAAATAAGTAAAAGTAAGTAAGAATAATTACAATACTTTTGTTGAATAGCACTAATAAAAGCGTGTGTAAAATGAAAAAACTCCAAAAATAGGATTAGGAAAATATTTAACAAATAAAAAAAATAACAACAAAATCAATATTCAAGTTAAATGTTTTTGTTTCATCATCATTTTACTTAATTCTATTTATTTCATTACAATTTTATTGTTTTTTTGTGTTGTTGTTTTTTAAAATAGGTTTTTCTTGTTTTTCTTTTCATTTCAATCTATGACCAAATTTGTTCTGCTGACGTCTGCTCTCAGTAAAAACCACCTGAGAATAATGGATTGTGGCCAAAACGGTGCAGTTAATTTTGTGCTGGCCAGAACGGCACACCTTTCAAGAAATGTGCCTTTTCCCAGTCCTCACGCGCAGCAATATGGGATTGGGAATAATGGATCACAGCTGCACAAGTGCAGTTCATTTTAGGTGGAAGCAACAGCACAAAAAGAGCTGCCAGGCCTGATGAGAGTGCACTCTACCAGTAATGGATCCCTCCTATTCTCTTTTCCTTATCATTACCTCTCTTGGGACCCTTTATTATCGGCAAAGGGGGCAATAAAATGCACTAAATCACAATCAATTCTCAAAGAAGCTGCATTGTGATTTAGTATTATCATTATTATCATCAAGTGACCGTTTTGCATAACCATAGTCCGAATATGAAAGCGCACACTACTTTCCATTCATGACGACAGTCAGAAGACTCCAAATTGTGGTGATGAAGGCTGTAAGCTAACCGCAAACATGAGGAGGGCTACAATACCAAATAGCTAAACGTGTCTTGTATTGTGCGTGTTGGTGCACTAGCGGTTTTCTCCACTTCCTCTGGATGAAATATTTGCTGACTTCCGAGCGCCGCTGAGTCAGCATCGGACGTGAAGACGAGCACTCGATGCATCCTGGCACTTGTCGTCACATGAGCGCTCGTGAGCTGCAAGCTGGCTTGTAAACATATTGTTTACGTGCTTGGATTCGTACCAGCTTTGTCTATAGCAGGGGTCAGGAACCTATGGCTCACGAGCCATTTATGGCTATTTTCATGTGTACATCTGACTAGGAGAAAAAATAGAACCTGCGCAATAATACACTGTATATTTACATGCATAGCCGATTGATGCCGAGACATCCTGAATACTACAGGGTCAGTCCAGTATATTTAGGGCACAGTCTCAACTACAGTTTACAGTCATGGTGTCACACCAACAGACATCATTTTGGCTGTAAATCGCTAAAGAATCTATTATATGGAAGCTCATTGAACAATCTATGTTCATTGTTAGGGCACTTTATAATGAAAAACCACAGAACAAACTGAAAACATCCAAGAACTCTGGCAAAGCACCCTAGAACAATTTGATTTGGTGACCGCATAAGAATAGGCAGTGCGGCTGGGTGATTAGCGTGCAGCCCCACAGTGCGGAGGTACAGGGTTCATGTCCAGCTACCGCAGCCTCCCCCGTGTGGACTTTGCATGTTAGTTGGCCGGTCCAAATTGTTGCTCGGTGTGAGTGAGCGAGTGAATTGGCAGTCTTTGTGTGCCCTGCGACTGGCTGGCAACCGGTTCAGGGTGTCCCGTCCCCACTACCCGAAGATTGGGATGGGCTCCAGCACCCCCGCGACCCTACTGAGGATAAGCACCAGAGGATAAGCACTGAGGTACAGATAATGGATGGAGGGATAATTATGATAATTATTGTTATCATATATTTATGATTTCACTTTTTATTTTTTCACACATTTTCGAAGTTTAAAGTATAATGAAAACACGTTTCTAAGTCATTCAGGTCATTTCCTTTTGAATATTTATATTAATAATTTTCTCAAGTACTTTTACAATTCTGCCATTTGTTATTTTTATTTATCTACTGTATTGTGTAAAAGTATAGAAGAAAACATTTCAAGTCAAATCACATTTATTCGTATAGCCCTTCATCACAAAAATGCCTCAAAGGACTGCACAGGATTACAATGACACCATCGCCTGATCTTAAACCAACATGCGGGCAAGGAAAAACTCAAAACCTCGGCGTATGGAAAACAGAAACCTTGAGAAGGGGCCTCACAAGTGGTAATCCCCCTTCCAGGGTGACCAGGGTGGAATAGATTTAGCATTGGGTAACAGTACACAAACATAGTAAACATTAATAAAAGAGAACATTAGGTAACAAGTTTAAATTTGTCCAAAAAGTCCATAACAGCAACAACGCAGCTTCCCATCTCTTTTAAAAATCTATTGTAATAAAATGATACTGTACTTGGAAATTATGAATAATACATTAAATGATTAATAATAAAATACTGTATTATGAAATCACTTATTTACTTAATTTCTAAAATTGTTTTACTCACAAACTATAAAAAAAAACTATGTAACGGCGGAACATTGTCTGCCAATGCAGGTTTCTTGTAACATTTTCTTTAGTATATTAGTTTTCTTTTTGTGTATTTTTTTAAAATAAAAGGCATGTACAATATTGTAATAAAATGATAAATAGGAGTTGTAGAAAAATAATAACAATTAATAAAATGATGAATAAATCATACACAGAAATACATTGTTAAACAAATCCGGAATCATCAAAATAAATATTTAAATATAATATTTTCGAATGAATAAAACAAGGTAAAAATGAATGACAAGGAGCAACATTTTCCACCATTGCACTTTTTTTGGTTGGAATGCAAAAAAAATCCAGCCAATCAATACTTATTTATACCAAAGTCATAATCCAAAAACGGGAAGTGTCACTCAAAAGTACCCAGCATGCCCTGCTCAGCATGCCACATGACCACCGGGCATCATCTCCGATCCTCGTGACACCGAAACTCGGCAGTGGACAAATGTCATCTTCCTCTTTTTTTTTTTTTTTTTTTTGACGACCTTGCAAAAAAAATCAGACCGTGTTTTTGACATTGGAAACTAAGTCACCATTTTCCGATGTAATTCTGCTTTGGGAGGGCGACAATGAAACATGGCACTACGTACACAAGCGCGTGAAAATCACCTGCTCCATTTCCCGCTGGTGCGAATTTTTCTGCATCAACACGGTGGCGTGTGGGTGTCGTCTTTTTACATCGGCTCTACCAGTGTTTCTCAACTTGTGGGTCGTGGACCCGATTTTAGTTTGCCTTGGCGAAATATTTTGCTAAGAAGAAAAACAAAAACAAAGAGTCAATTACAACAGTTAATGGCGATTGATTCTAATCTTAGCAAGGAACGAGTTCAAATGCCTTTTGAGTCAAATCCAACCTTCACACAGTCCAAAACAATGTCACGGAATGCGGCCGGTTCTGTCTGAAAGAAAAGGCTCCTTGCCGTCACAGGTCTTTCTATACTTCACGCATAAGTGAATGCTAACCCAGTTATCATTTCTTCCTTTTTGCAAATTGTTTAAAATTGCAATCAAGTTTGACAAAGTGTTGCAACTCTGAATAAAAATTCTTTATTTTACCCGAAGGTAACCGTCTAAAAATGTATTTGACATCGTGGAACAAGGCTTTCTTAAACACCCAAAAGAATGAAATGACACATCTGTCTTTGGCAACAGTCGTTTAGCACGGATACACAGAACTTGACTGATGAGTTGTCCGTTTCTATGCCGCGCCGATTATGCAACAGGCGCTAGCGTGTCTTTAGCATGTTTTTCCAGTTACTCCTGTATGAAGACCATATTTACCTGCGTTTAGTAGTCACAATAGTAGGTTAATGAATCCGTTAACTGAGAGAACTACCCTGGCATTAAAAGCATTCTTCATTGCAAGCAGAAGGAAAACAAATGTAACACTAATTTCAATTATATATTTTTAGCTAACTAGCGAGCTTAGTCAATTCGATTTCTTGTAATAATAATAATAATAATTTCCTTGTATTGTCATTCTGTGTAACAATGTACACAGAACGAAATGTCGATTACACCTGACCCGTTGTAGCGAGCCGATGCAGCCGCAGCCAACAGAGGGCGCCGCCAACCACTTTTTAAGTCTTAGGAATGACTCGGCCGAGGCGCGAACCACCGACCTCCCAGTCTCAAAGCGGGCGTTGTGTATGACCTTTGGCGTCACAGTACCTTAAACATCACGCGTCATTACCAATATTGTTTTATAAACATTTCCTTAACTAACCAAAACGTCAGCACCACGTTTACAGTCTCAATTGTTCAGACGTTTAATTCTCTTTTTTAAATTGGGATTATCTTTTATATAATTTTTATTATTATGTACATATTTTATATTTTGATTACATATTTATCTCAAGTTGATCAAATGTAAAAAAAAAATTGAATAGAATGCAATTTTATATCATTTGTATACTTATAATTTGGCTTAGTTTCTTTTTTTTGACACAAGTGCCACTTCCTTACGTTTGATTACAGAATATTTCACAGACGCTCGCTCGTTCCTCTTGCGGGAGAACAAACGCGAAAAAAAAAGTTTCGAGCCGAGAGTCAACACTGACTCAGTCAAGCACGTCGTGCTCCTTCTCTTATTGTTTTCTTTTTTTCTCTGGACAAAGACGAGTTTCAACACACAGGGGCTGCAGATAAGAAATCGGCGTGCAAGGAGCCATTGCGATAGGTGCACTGAGTCAAAATGAAAGACGCTCCACTCGGACAAAAAAAAAAAATATCGCCTCAAGTCACATGCTTGTTTGTTAATCTTCCAGGAATGACATAACTACTTTAAGGACTACAGACACGGCTTTGTCAATAATATCATTCAGAGAATTTTCATAGATAAAACTGCAAATTGTGCTAACTATGTTAAAGAAATGATAACTCATACATACTGTATATAACATTGGTTTTGTTTATTTTGTGTATAAAAAGTAACAACAAAGTTCTGCTAATTTACTTGCTAGCTTAGGTGCTATCTGAGTTGGACAGACACTGAGTGTCTATTTCTTTCTGTCCTTTCTCTTTCCCACTCTGTGTTTCTCCCTCTCATTTTTTCGCTCATTCTTTGTCTCCCTCTCTCTTTATCTCTCTTTATTTCTCTCTCATTTTTATTCTCTCTCTTTCTCCTTCTTCCACTATATTTTCCTCTCCTTTTCTCTCTCTCGCCCTTTCCGACACGCTTTAGCTACAGTATTTCTCTCTCTTTGTTTCTCTTACTCTCTATTTCTCCCAGTTTCTCGCTCTTTTCTTTTTCTCTCTCCTCCCTTTTCTTTTTCTCTCTCCACCCTTTTCTATCTCTCTCTCTCTCTCCCTCTCCCACTCTATCCATTTCCCTCACTTTTTCTCCCTTTCCCACTCTATCTATTTTCTCTTTTTCTTTCACTCTATATTCCTCTCTCTCAATGTCTTGCTCTTTTCTTTTTGTTCTCTCTCTTTCTTTCCCTCTCTATCCCTTTCTCTCTCTTTCTCTTGTAAATGCTTTCTCTCATTCTTGCTCTCTTTCTTTGTTATGCTATTTTTCTTTTTCTTCCCTTCATTCCCTCTCTTTTTCTCTTTGTAAGTCCTTTCTTTCTTTCTTTCTTTCTTTCTTTCTTTCTTTCTGTTTTTATTTTTATTTTTTATTTTAATGTTTGAAAGTTTTCATTCTTTCTTTCTTTCTCTTTCTTTCTCTTTCTTTCTCTCTTTCTTTCTCTCTGTCTGTCTTTCTTTCTTTCTCTCTGTCTTTCTTTCTGTCTATCTTTCTTTATTTTATACTCACTCTTTCTCTCTTTCTTTTTCTCCCTCCTTCCTATCTTTCTCTCACACTTTAGCTCACTTCTTCCCTCTCTTTCTCTTGCCTGTTCTCTCTCCCTCTCTGTCTTTCTTTGTTTCTCTCCCTCTATTTTTTTTCCTCTTTCTTTTTCTTTGCTTTCATCTGCCAGTTCTGGCCGCTCGAGAATGTTTTTCCTATCTTGTTCCCCCCCTGAGTTCAAATGACTTTGGCACCCTGGTTTAAATGATTTGAACAAAAACTGCTAGCACGGGTAATATTATTTATAGGTAAAGGTTGCCAAACCTTGTGTATTCCACGCGGCTGGTCCCGGATCCTGTGGCATTCGGACGATTTAGCATTGATTTTGTCACAGTTAATTAATATTCATTTTAATTTAATTTTTGTGTAAAGACAAAACGCAAAACGTTCTCGTTAAGGTCACTATTAATTAGTTAGCAGCTGCTATATTGAGCCCGGTGCTAATCTGAGTCGGCCGGTGAGAGACTTTTGTAAAAGATTAATTCTGGTTTCTGTTGCCCCTCGGAGGACTTCTAAATCATGCATGCATAAAACAGAACGTAAAATTAACCTCCCTGGATGCTAACCACCTTAGCGTGGTAGCTACGTTTAATCTTAAAGTCAGAATGTCAATCCATGTAGACAGCAGGTAGATTACGTCATCATTTCTAACTGCCGGTGTTGGCGTAATCCGTGAGTTATGGTGACGGGATTTGCCATGGACGCCGGTGTGCACGTTGTGGTGCATGTGCCACCTCCCCATCTGCTTATTGCCACCAGAATATGGATAGTTCTACCCTCAAATATACAGAGAAACTGATTAAGAAAGTCATTGGATCGAATGAAGAGGTTTTGTCCTGGATTGTTCCAATGCTAGAAGGTCTAAACATGGTAGTTTTCTCTGCCCTAATACAGCAAGTTTAACCTTTACAATATCCCCGAGGATACACTGACCTCATGACATTTTCACTTTACAGTGTGTAGTAACAGTTTCGGCACCTCTCTACGGCATTTTCCCCAACGACATCAACAATAAATAATTTTGCGTCTCTAAGATGTTCGTCTGCCATTGGTCGAGATGCTAGTGTGCTAGTGGTTTGCGGCACAGCATCATGAAAATGCAAATATGCTATTGGCTAAACCACTTTCCTCAATGCCTTTCTCTTTCTTCAGTTTGTAAAGACTTAGCGAGTCGATATAATAATCGTGTACTTTTTGTACTGTATTAATTGGCTGTGGGTCCCAAGACTTGCAGTGATGCTAAAGGTAGATGTACAAACATGATTACCATGGAAACATAGCTTGTGATTATCAGGAAATACAAAGAAGGAAAATGGCTCCCCTTGACCATCGCTAATCGATAATTGGTGATACAATACTGTATTTTTTGTTCTGTATCTCGAATATTCGGTCTCTGGGAATTGGAAGTAAT
Organism: Urocampus carinirostris; assembly: GCF_059441175.1. NCBI lineage: Eukaryota > Metazoa > Chordata > Actinopteri > Syngnathiformes > Syngnathidae > Urocampus > Urocampus carinirostris. Next base: position 6,519,673 of record NC_142350.1, on the reverse strand, counting down.
CTTATGTTTTTTCATCTGTGAAAAATATAACCCGGTAAGACGAGTCAGAATCTGAAAAAATCCGGAGCAATTGTCTAGGACAGTGTCAGGTTTTATTGGGTGTGGTAAAGTGACGACTGTAACTCGATAGCTGACTGCGGCTTAAGGCAAGCAAAAACAGAGGCACTGAAAAACAAGACAGCTGCCAAAACAAAAGAACATGCTAGCTAATGTTAGTTATAGTTTTTGCGATGGAAACTCTCAAACCAAAATACTTGAGGAACATTTTTCAAAGGTAACATACTATAATCGGATTCGGTTAGAATTGGCCTTAAGGCATTGTAAATATTAGGTCGCGTGGGATTTTAGTGCACGTATGATCAGGTAAGGCCAAAACACAGGAACATGCTTGCTTATGTTCGTGTTAGCTCTGCCACATTTTGTTTGTGATAGAAATGCTAAAAAAAAAAAACACTTGACAAACATCTTCAATGCTAACCCGCTAAAATCTGTATCAATTAGCAATAGCATCGGTGACATGTGTGCTTGGCTAATGCCAAAACACAGAAACTTGCTTCCTAATGTCTGTGTTAGCTTTGCAACGTTTTGTTAGCGATAGAAAAGCTAAAACAATAACACTTTACACACATTTTCAAACCTGACACGTATTGGTGACATGTGAGCTCGGCTAATGCCAAAATACAGTAACGCACTCGCTAATGTTAGCATTAGTTTTGATACGCTTTCAATGTGATGGACATTCATTGGAAACGCTCATACAAAATGATTTGAGGACAATTTTTCAAAGCTAATTTGCTAAATTCTGATTGAATTATAACAAGCATCAGCAGTATATGTGCTTGGCTAAAATAAGCGTTAGCTTCGACACCCTCAAAAAGAAAGACTTTAGGGCCCTTTTTCAAACCCATACCACTAAAATCAAATTCAATTAGAATTAGCATTAGCATTGGCGTTGTAAGTCTTAGGTGGCGTGTGTTTGTTGTGTTTTTGTGCTCAGCGAATGCATAATCACAAGTGAAAAAAATGTGTTCGCTCATATTACCATTAGCTTAGACACACGTACTCGAAACGCTCAAGCAGAAAGACTTTGGGACGATTTTTTTTTAAAGCTAAACCACTAAAATCTGATATAATTAGCATTAACATTGGTGCTGTAAGTCTTGGGTATTGTGTGTTTGTTGTGTTTGTGTGCCAGCTCATGCAAAATCACAAAAACGTGTTTGCCAATGTTAGCATTAGCTTCGACAAAGATTTCCTGAAAACCCTCAAACATTCAATTAGCATTAGCATCAGGGTTGTAAGTCTCAGGTGGCGTGTGTGTTTTGTGCGTGAGCGCTCCGCTAATGCCAAAGCTCTTAAGGGATTTTGGGGAAGGACCTTGACAACAATGAACGCACGTGCGAGTGGAAAGGGTTAGCAATAATAAGAAGCAAAATGTGATTTGAGGATAAGTAGCCTAGCGACATGCTAGTCCTGGTTTGGTAAAGTTCAAGGCCGGGCGCAACAGTTTGCCGGGCTGAAAATAAACACAAGGTATACTATTTTGAAGAGCGCTAACTCTTGTCTGACATTTTGTGTGCGTGGGGTTGCGTTCTACGTTTGGAAAGGAGAGAAGCGGGTTATGTAATCCGTCAGGGTCACAGAAAACAGCGTTTATAAAATATTAATGACTCCACCGAGCGCTTCGTGAATCCTAATGACAAGAGCGCTCAGAGGATTGAGTGAAAGTCAGAAGAAAAAAACCCGAGTGCATTAAAAAAAAATTCTCGCAGCTTGAAGGATTGCTTTTCACTCGGTTAGCAGTTGGCTGACGAGGTAGCTTCAATCTTTTAATGTTTTGTTTTAATTGAAATGCTGCGGTTTTGTTGTTTTACACTGTAAATACATGTTAAGGATCAAAAGCCAGCTCACATTGATGCTAGTTGTTGCCTAATTACCATTAGCGCAGTTTGTTTCTTCCTTTGTCTGATGGGACTTTATCGACAGGCAAGCTTACGTTAGTGCTAAAGCAACATGACTATTGCTTGACACGACTATTTATTTTTTTTGTAAACAATTACAACAATTAAAACCCCAGTGCGTATTCTTTTAGCACTAGATGGCATTGTGTTGTCTGGCACGGGCGAGGACCAGTAGCATAGAGAACAGCGTGGCAGCTGGATGCTGGACAAACATGGCACCAAACTTGGTGTGGATTCTACTATGTTAAAAAAATACATATTTTTCAACCTATGATAGTTCTTTTTTTTTGCTTAGTATTAAAATCAATGTTTTTTTTACTGAATGAAATGTTTTTGTTGATTTGTTGTGTAGGAGGCACTTATATCACACACTGTCCCTTTAACTTTCATACATTATTGTCGACAAGTATTTGCTGTCTTTGTAATTTTCAGCTAGAGCTAGCAAAGTTAGGTAGGATATCCAGGTTTGTCTTTTTTTCATTTAGGTTGAAATATCTTTAAATAATTGATATCTTGCTGTAAAAAATACAAAATAAAAACAGAATAAAATAAACAAGAAAATTAAATTATAAATAAAAATGAATGTACTACATAATTGAAAATATAATAATAAAATAATGTCTATAAAGATAGTTTAAGAAATCTATTGAAAATGTATGAAAATATAAATAAATTAGTATTAATAAGTAAACCATAATAAAATACATACATATAAATCTAATATTAAAATTATAAACAAATAATGTTGTTTGAATGTGAATGCAAAATACTAATCTATAATTAAATAGATACATGAATACAAATGAATTAAATAAAACATATCTAAATATCAATGGATGCAAAAAACAAATGATATCATGTTTAACACATCTTTAGCTACCCCCAAATAATTTCTATAATAAAATAAAAGAATGCAAATCTATAAATGGATAAATAAATTCCCAAGGTTTCTTCATATTCTTCAAGTTGAGGTTTTTGAGTTTTTCCTTGCCCTCATGTAGGTTTTAGATCAGGGGATGGTGTAGTAATAATTTGTGATTTGCAATAATCTGTGGTCTGTGCAGCCCTTTGAGACTCCTTGTGATAAAGGGCTATACAAATAAACATGACTTGACTTAAATAAATATAAATAAATGAATACAAAAAAATAAACATAATATCTAAATGTAAATAATGAATACATATGTACAAACATACAAATACATTTAAAACTAATTAAAAAAAAGATTTTAAAAAATCAAACAATATTTTTTACACACCACAAAATAATGTCTATAATAATTGAATAAACAGAAAGAAATAAATAGACACAAAAAATAATCTCTCAAAGACAAAGCCACTTATTTGTCGTCTGGCGATTCTTAGAGACGCCCCTGGGACGTTGGCCAACTTTTATCTTTTATCGATTTTTTTTACCAGAAGTATTAAAAGTGTCTCGTGCACCCAAAGATTACAAACAGAAAAATGTCCTTTTCTTATCCACTATGAATACACAGCTTTGTTGATTTAATCAATTCACTGCCTTTTTTGTACGTCTTGGCTTCAAAGTTAAATATTTACGACAACAATGAATTTGCGAAATGAAAAACAAACAAACAGTTTGGTTCGGAAATGTTTGACTCAGTGTTGAAAGGATCCAATATAAGTTTGAGACTTTTCGGGTAAAGATAGAAAACAAGACAAACTTTCTTTTTTTGTGTACTCAAACCCGTGTCTGCAATTTCAAATCAGATGACAACACGCGACCTAGTGGAAATCAAAGCCCACAATAAGATAACGTGAATGCGTTTAGTGCTATTGATAATGGACGTTGAACTGGAGATTTTTATTTTTGTGGAATGGTTATGAACAAGTTTAAGTTATTGACCTTATACGAAGTTAAGGGGGTATGATTGTATTGCTTTTATAGATCAATATAGCTAGCTATCTGTCTCTAGCCATCTGTTTCTAGCTATATTGCTATCCATTTAGCTGTATAGATAGCCATCTCGCTGAATAGCTATCCATTTTATCAGTCTCTGTATTTTTTTACTTAGTTACTTACTTTGCAAGCTATCTGATCCCATTTAGCTATCTCGCTAGCCATCTAACTATCTAGCTAGCAGTTTAACTATCTAGCTAGCATCTAGCTAAATAGCTATTTTTCGGTCTTTGTATTTATTTTACGAAGCTACTTACTTACTTACATTAACTTTCTGAGTTAGTTAATTCAATTTACCTCATGGTTCATGATACGCTAGGGTCGCAAGGGCACCAGTTCTCGTGGTGTGTCTTAGGCATGTAGAGCCTGGTGGTCGCCCATCCATCCCCAGGCTCTTTTTTTCTCTCACCCAAAAAGAAAACCAAACTATAGAAAAACTACAAAAATACCACTACAGTAATACTAAAAAACAAAACTACAGAAATATTACAAAACTACTAAAGACATACTGAAAAAAATACAACTACAAAAAACTACCATAGAGACACTACAAAAACACTACAGAAATTACTACTATGGAAATATTTTAAAATAATTCTAAGGAAATTTTAAATACTACTTCAGAAATATTATGGCAGAAATACTACAAATACTGCTATGGAAATACTTCACTAACACTTTTACAGTAATTCTACAAAAATACCATGAGTCATACTAGTAAACAAAAATATTATTACAGAAATACAAAAAATAGTACTACAGTAATAGTGAGGAAATACTACAGAAATACTACAAAAATACTGCTGCAGAAATACTGCAAAATACTACAAAAACTACACTACACTAATACAAAAAATACTACAAACGTAAAAATACAGATCTGGTCATATTCCATTGGTTACTTACTTTGCTTAATTACTTTATTAACGCTGCTTACTTTACTTACTTACACAGTTACTTTAACTTTCTTGGTTATTATATTGACTTACTTAGTCACTTTAATATTCTTAGTTACGTAACCAATTTACTTTACTCGTTTACTTACTCAGTTACTTTAACATTCTTAGTTACTTTACTTTTTTACCTAATTTACTTACTTATTTACTTAGTCACACTACTTACGGTACTTATCTACCTGAACTTACTTTGCCTTACTTACTTATTTACTTTAACTTTCTTGGTTACTTTAAATCACTAACTTTACTTAATTAATTTAACTTGCTGAGGTACTTAAATCACTTTACCTACTTACTTTAGCTTACTTACTTACTTACTTAAGCTAAGTTACTTTACCACACGATACTTACTTTACCTAACATTACTTGTTTACTTACTTGACCTTACCTACTTAACCTGCTTTACCTCATTTAACTCATTTGCTTGCTTACTTACTACATACTTTAGCTTACTTACTTAAGCTAACTTAGTTACTTCAGCATATGTTACCTTACAATACTCACTTGACTTTACTTACTTTGCTTTACCTCATTTAAGTTTCTTACTTTACCCTATTTACCTACTTTAGCTTACTTACTTACCTGAGCAAACGTACTAACCTTAGCAATTACAGTTCATGTGGTGTGTCTTGGGTAAGTACAACCTGGTGGCGCCCATCTCTCTCTCTCTCTCTCTCTCTCTCTCTCTCTCTCTCTCTCTCTCTCTCTCTCTCTCTCTCCAGGTGTTTTTTTTTTTATTTTTTTTTTTTGGGTAGCGGTTAGGCTTCACTCTCATGAAACAGTATTGGTTTCCTTGGTTACCAGTAGCTTCCGAAGTCTCCTGACCTCACTCAGATACAGCACCTTCACCATCTGGTTGCTGTTGTTTTTTTGGGTGTAAAACGTCACCCTGCTCTTTAGAGATGAGCCATCCAGTTTCAACTTTAGCGTACTTTACTTAAATTAACGTACTTTACTTATTTACTTGACCATACTTACCATACTTACTCACATTACCTTATGCGTGTTTCCCATAAGATTTTGTGAGACACCAGTGGCTGAACAGTAAAGGGGAGTCTGGGGGTGTGCCCCTCGCATTGCCCATTATCCTACTATATTATACAAGCCTTTATTTTTTCACTTTATAGTGAACTTATAACCAATTGAAACTTTTTTTATACTGAGCAACTTTAAAGTCAAGCAACATAGAATCCCCGATTCCCTGAACTACAAAGCAAAATAAAAAATGGAAATATTAACTCTTAAGTGCTATTAAAAAAACTTGGAAATACAATAACTTTTAACTACTTGTCAAGGCAAGTCAAGTCACATTTATTTGTACAGCCCTTAATAACATAAATGTCTCAAATGACTCCACAGGATTACAATGACACCATCACCTGATCTTAAACCAACATTCGGGCAAGGAAAAACTCAAAACCTCAGCATGAGAAAAACCAAACCTTGAGAAGGGGCCTCACAAGTAGTAATTCCCCTTCCAGGATGACCAGGGTGAAATAGATTTAGCGTTGGGTAACAGTACACAAACATAACTTTTAACTACTTGTATTTACAATTCAACTTCCTACCAATGTTGACTGAAACAACACAGAACCTCTGCAAAACACGCGAAAGTATACATTAGAATGTGTATCCCAAGAATATCATTAGTCTTTACTGAATATTGGCATTTAGGAAGACAACGGTCTAAGCTTTGATGGTCCGATTTAGATTCTTCTGTCAGAGATTGACAATGCACAATGTTTTGGAGCCATTAATATAAATGAAATGAGTCCAAATAAGGATCATTTTCCTGCTTTGATTTTTTTTGTTTTAGTTTCCTTTTTGTCCTCCGTATTGCAATCTCTCTTGAACCGATCCCGTGTCGGATGTGTTGCTGGGGCAGTTAACCCTCAAACCTTAATTTGTAAGCTTAGTTACTTCATTTTCCTTACCTATTGTTGAATGTTCAACTCTCATTTTGTCGTCCTCGCCCTCTCCAGATTCATCAGCCAATCGATGGGGATTTCACGAGGTGCTCCGCCCTCCTTGGGCTGCCCCTCCGCCCCCACCTGTGATCCCCCCTCCGACCACGCCCGCTCCCTCCAGCGCTCCATACAGAAAATGACTCTGCAATTCACATTATGGTCTTCTATATGGATTTTTACGCCTTGTAATAGACAAAAACAAAAGTAAGGAGACCAATGACCCACAAGCCATAAACGCACACAAAGACGCATGGACACACACTTGGACACACACGCACACACAGGTACACACAATCATGCATCCCATGTAGAAAGTTGCACAAACTTTTGGATGTCAAGCGCTTCATTTTTCTGTGAAAATTCAGTCGCTTCCTTCTTATTAATCGAGGAAATTCTGAAGCAAATCAGATAAAAGTTTTCTTCTTTTGAGGAAGTTTAGAACGCTGCAGGAGTTTTTATTTTGTAGGATAAAAATTGAGTCCATGCCAGCCTTTTCTTCAAAGAAGCACTTTAAAGAGTAATATTAGGGATCCGTCCTTGCCCCCCCCTGAGGCGCGCATGCCCCCGCCAGCCATGCCTCCCCAGAGTACGGGCACTGACGCCATGCAGGTGGGATCGCTGGTGCCCCAGGCCAAAAAGGAAGACTCGGGTGTAGACGAGGACGGAGGGGCGGAAGCGGGCGTCGTCCCCGGCAACAACAACGGCTGCGAGGAGTTGGCAAGCGAGGGCTCCATCGAGGGCATCCCGCTAAAAAGATGGCTGATGCACGGGGCCATCATGTTCGGACGGGAGTTTTGCTACGCTATGGAGACGGCGTTGGTCACGCCTGTGCTGCTGCAAATCGGTAAGTATTGGTGTTCATTATTTGATTGACAATTACCGGAATGTTTACACCCAATATGAACGAGACAATAACTGATTTTGGTCGTTCATGGGATACACGGTAATACCTTGTTATACGTGCACCTCTAAACACCAATATTTCAATATGATTTTATTTGCGACAAAAATCTTGCTCGCTATATGAAGGAAAATCCAGGTCACGAGCAATTCCAGAAGCTACCACTAGAGGCCGCTCACACCAGCATCAAGTCATTCCAGTTTGCACATGCATACGACTACAAGCAAAAATAGTGTGCCGTAAACATTTTATGTATGTATGTTAATTTTCAAGTTACGGTAACTTTAAGTGTACAGTAAGTGCTCATGTGTCAACAGTCTTTCGATCTTGTACCCATCAACCTCAGCCAATTACTCCCCTTATTAATGATTGCAAATCCTCCTTATGAAGCAATAATAAACACTACAAACACAACGCGGCACCTATTTACTCATGGAAAGACAGACTATGTAAATTACTCAACAATATTAGCGATATACGATGAAGTTGTCATCTGCTACCTGTGACCGAGAAGATTCAGATTACAGCCGAAAAAGGCAAGTCTAGGTCGGTCTTTTTAAAAAAAAAAAAAATCATCACGTATTAAAATTGTTTTACAGTGTACACAATTATCAAAATTATCTTGATAATAATTACTTTTTATATTTGTTTTATACAGTTTTATTGAAAAACATTACGTTCGGATTTTAAAGTATTTCTTTAAATGATGTAATAAACTTGGCGGCCTCAGTGCATCGCAGGTTGAAAATATTCTGCGATGCATTATCCCTCATCCCATATTGCTGCAAGTAGGGGCTGGCAGTTCCCGATATCTCTCTGACCCCATGGCTGTTTTTTTGCCATTCTGAACGTAACCTGTTTAGCCGCGATCACTTATCCCCAATTGCATATTGCTGCAAAGGGACCTGCAGAGCATATTTTTTGTCAGGCCTTTCACCTCTTATTTGCAGTTATTTCCCCCTATAATGAACTGCACTGGTTCGGCTATGATCTATTGTCCCAAATCACATATTGCTGCAAGCAGAGACTGGCAAAAGGGACTTTTGTCTGGAGGCGTGCCGTTCTGGCCCACCTAAGTCAAATGCCGGTTATGGCTCCAATCCATTATTGCCGATTGACTTTTGCTGCGGGCAGTGGGTAGCGCGTGTGCGGCACAGTTCTGAGGTCAAGAGATCGAACCTTCCTGTGAGGAGTTTGCATGTTCTCCCCATGCTTGCGTGAGTTTCCTCCGGGCACTCCCACATTCCAAAAACATGCATGTCAGGTTAATTGGTGGGTCCAAATTGTCCCTAGGTGTGAAATAAGTGAATAAGTTATTTGTTTCTGTGTGCCCAGCGACTGTCTGGCAACCAGTTCAGGGTGTTCCTTACCCACTGCCTGAAGATAGCTGGGATGGGCTTGGCACCCCTGCGACCCTACTGGGGATAAGCGGTGTAGATAATGGATGGATGGACTTTTGTTGCGAGCAGGAGCCAGGATAGTGCTTTGTTTGGTTTGGGTCGCTGAAGCGTGCCATTGTGGCCCATCTAAAATAAACTGCACTGTTTTGGCCGCAATCCGTTTCCCGCACTCGACTATTGCGGAGAACACAGGCCTAGAGGGCAAATTAGTGTCATTTTCCACCTAAAATGAACAGCACCGCTGCAGCCCCGATCCATCTTCCCACTACTGCTGTGATCAGGGTGCATGTTAAAAATGCTTTACCTGATTTTCGCATAAAGAAGAAATTCTGGTTGCCATCAACTGTAATAAAAGAGGGATAACAGTAGTTTATTTTACTTCAAAAATACGTCATTAACACATGACATTTATTCCCCTGTATAACAAAAAAGTTTGAGCAAGCACAACAAAAACAGGGAAACTCCTTTTGGCAGACTAACGCAGGATTGCGCAATTGTTGGAAAAGATGTGAACGGGATTCTTGCAAGAGAAACTAAATATCCTCAGCAGGTCTCGTCTAACTGGTTCCAATTATGTTTGAGATTTTGTTAAGAAAGGTGGAATTTAATTCACAGAAAATACATAGAAACAAATATCAAAAAAGACACTAAAAGTATATGCTACGAGTTAAAAAAATGTTGTCATTTCCACAATCTAATCCAAATTGTTTTGGAAAAAACAAGAGTATCTGTGTTGTCTCTCTCTCTGTATGTATATAATTTTTTGCAGACATCTGCAAGCGATTTGAATCCCTGAAAAATGTGTTGTGCCGCTTTCAACAACCCGCGACAAAGTACTATAACGTGACTCGCTGTCGTTATGCTTCGGGATTGTTGGCAACGCTTCAAAAAGAAGCCTCATTTTGATTGGTCGTAAAAATGTCATCCCATTTTTATGGAAGGAGGGAGAGCCACGTAGTACCAAAACAACAAATACTTTGGATACTTTAATATTGCTGCCAAAACTTTATTATGGAGTAAAACTATAAGAGTAGCAGAAACAGACGCTATCAAATGTCTATAGTATAAAAACTATATGAATAAGTATAATTAATAAATATACAGTAACTATAAACAGATAAATACATACATAAAAATTAAAATATTTAATGTCACGCCACGTCTTTACACATCATGCAACATGATTGGCAGATAGTGGCAATGATGCAATAGTCCAAAAGACGAACATCCTATAAAATCTCATTTGCAGGTGTCCAATATTAAAAAAGAAATATATTCATATGTATTTTGTATATATATAATTATAACAAAAGGATAGTGTAATAATTAAAATAATAATTTTACATAAAAAAAAATACAATTCCTATATTTTCCTCACTTTAGGGCGGACCAGATTATACAGCGCAACCCCCAAAAAGATTTTTTTTTTGCCATTATTTTTTATATATAAGGTACACTGGACTATTAGTCGCATGGAAATAAAACCAGAGAAAGAGCTGCCATACTAGATCGTGTTTAACCGACCAGTCGAAAAATTGAACCCGGGTTGCGTCCATGAGCCCATAAAAAAACGAACTTCTAAAACCTAGGCATTGGATCTTATCTCACTATCACACTATTTTCACTCAAGGTGCCAGAAACAAAAGTTAGAGAATATAGAAAACAAAAAGTTGACCTGCAAAAAAGCACGACGAGGGAAAAAACCATTTGGCATATCTGACGATGAATCGGTTTTGAAGGACATTAAATAAATACATTGTAAATCTAAAATTGGTATTGTGTTCATTGTCAAACGTTTCGAAACACGGCTGCAGGTACTCCACAACAATCGTCACTTGCAATGCTTAGTTTGAGAAAAATTTTAAAAACTTGTATACCTATTAGTTACATAATTACATAAATACAGCAAAAAATAATCCTCTTTCCCATGTTAAGTAGCGAGCACATCTCATCTCATCTCATTAGCTGCACCGCTTATCCTCAGTAGGGTCGCGGGGGTGCTGGAGCCCATCCCAGCAATCATCGGGCAGTGGGCAGGGGACATCCTGAACTGGTTGCCAGCCAATCGCAGGGCATAGCGAGCACATATTTATCTTTATTGTTTAGCTGTAAGCCTTACTATTTGTATTGTTTCTCTAGGTTTCAACTCGCACAAGATTAGCAACTAGTGTTGTTTTAGCAGCTGACATCTCGAAATGCTCTAACTTGCTTAAGGGGTCGTTAGCTGCGACTTGCACAATATTAGCAACTAGCATTAGCAGCTGGGACAAAGTCTAATATTTTTATGTATTTTATCTTTGCCACTAGTGATTGCCCAGTGGTGGCCAACGTTTTTCAAGCTGAGAGCTATTTTTTTTGTTACTCATTAGAGCAAAGTGCACCCAGTTTGATATGCATTTCTACAAAAACAACGCATCATATAGTTACTTTGGTGTTACCATGTTATTAGTAGGTTACTACCATGCTAATAGTTTAAGTAGGGTTAAATAGACTCAGCCAACCACTAAAAAAAAGTCATTTTACTTGAAAATCACAATGACCCAGCATTGGTGAGCACCTTGGCTGTCCAAAGGGGTCACCCTAGTGCCCGTGGACACCACGTTGTAGACCCCTGACACCGACGATCCCTGTCTCGCCGTGTGTTCAACTTCCGTGATTCCGACCGAGTATTTGGACGAAGAAAATCGAGCTGAAGAGAGTAGTTCAGTCGAGGACTTTTTTTTCAGCTCGCTACTGTCTTGTAGGAAAGGGGCGTGAAAACAGAAAGGAAACTTAGCTGGGAATTGAAACTTAACTAGGATGGGATTTTCCAGGAAAATTCCAGTGAAGAAAATGGCATCTTTACGAACAGACCTCTATGAATACTGAAACCAGTTGTACTTTCAAGGTTATGTGATAAGATTAGACGCAGACTCATCAAAGGAATCTGAACACTACCTGGACACAAAGTACTCAACGAGTGATAAGTTGAATCTTAAAGTCAAAATAAGAAGTGAATTCTTCGTTCAAATGTGTGGTGAAGCATATGGTGCATTTACAACTACTAAATGAATGACGGGATTATCAAAGTAATGATGTCATGTTGGAATAATAAAACGAATAAAGCTGGAAAAGTCATGCAATAGTGACACATTTTTAATCATCTAACAGCCCGGTGGCTAGGATTCTCACCGCAGTGACCTGGGTTCGATTTTATATCGATTTTTAATCAAACATTGGGAGTGCGTGTTCTACACGCGTCTGTGGTATAGTAAATACATCTTTTAAAAAAATACCGTATTGCCACTTCTTTGCCACTGTCCGATGGCAAGCCGATTGGCTTACGTGCTCCCGGCAACTCCTAAATGATCTCGCCACGTTAACCGGGAGGATAATCTTATGCTATGACCTTGCAGACGGAGCACCGTGTAAAAGGGGGCTTAAGATAAGTTACGTAAATGACTTTCTCCGTGTCACCCGCAGCCACTCATCGCCTTAATCCCCTCGCTCGCTCACGGAAGACCGACCTTCCGAAAAAGGAAGCAATTTAAAAAATCCAAAATTGCAGTCGGACCCCTGTGACTGATTTCAAGGACTTTTGACCTCTGTTGCGACTCGCCGGGCTATTTAAAACCCTTTCCTCCTATTTATAGCGCCCCCTTACGTAATCTCTGTTTTGGAGTCTGCCGAGCTTGGGCACTAGCGTGACCAAACTGTGGCCCAGGGGCACTAACTTACTCCACATTAGACAATAAAGATGAAAACATATTAGAAATGTGAGGAATGTTTTAGTCAAGCACATTCCTGCACGTTAAAACATGTAACCGCCCCTGCCCCCATGACTGCCCTGCTTCCGAAAACAAGTTCTAGGGATGCAAATTGTCAATTAAGAATGTTCCCAGGACATTTTTAACGTTGAAAATATTTCTCAAAGCTGCAAACATTGTTAATGAATGTGCAACTCTTAAAGGGGGCAACAGTAAAGTATAATTGATCAAACGTTTCTTTTGCTGTTGTTGCGAGGACATTTTTAAAATAGCTTAAAAAGCAGCAGAATTGCATTGAGTTTGCTTCCCTTTTACTTTGAAATTTGAAACAAGAACAAAAAAATGCAATTTTAAGAAAATTTCTCTAATTTTAAGTATTATTTTTAATATATTTTGACAATTGAAAAAAGAGATGTATCTAAATTAAGAGCAAGATAAATTATTTTAACTTGTGTTTTTCCTTATTTCATGAGTAATCACTACATTAATTTATGTTTAGAAAACAAATAATACTGGGAAGTAGCTGTTTCTTTTTTTTTACCAAAAGTTAAAATTATAAAAGTAAAATGGAAAAAAACGTAAAATGAAAAAAAATAAATGTAATTATTAAAATACTTTTATTTCATGAGAAAAAAACAAATACATTTATAGTGTTATATATAGTGAGGGTTTTATTTTAGTGAAATGATTGCTACAAAAACTAGTAAAATATACAAAAATGAGAAAAATAATACTTAAAGTGAGTGCTTTATTTTGCTCGTAAAATAAAACTTAGAATTGGTGTTAAAATAAATAAATAATAAAATAAACATTTATTTTACTAGAAAAACAAGGAAAGAATAGTAAAATTGCAATACAAAACTTAAAATTACTATTTTATTTTGCTAGTGGATTTATTTAAAATATAAAAAATAATAAGTAAAAAGATCTTTTCATTTTGATAGAATAAATATTCAAAGTATTGTTTTTTATTTTGATACAAAACATGTTAAAAGTAAAGTAAAATTGGAAATTTTGCTAGTAAAACAAGTCAAATATACTGAAATATTTACTAGAATGAATTAACAAAATACTCAAAGTATATATGGTTTTATTCTACGAGAAAAAGAAGGAAAGAACAAAGTAAATGGAAAAAAATAACACCATAAATGATTGTTTTATTTCAATGAAGTAAATATTCCAAGTATTGATTTTTTTATTTTACTAGAATAACAAGTAAGACATATAATGGAATAAGAAAAATTAATTTACACTTTACTCACTTAGTTACTTACTTTGTTACTTATTTTGTTACTTTAACATTCTTACTTTCCCCACTGACATATTTTACTCTCTTTCCTTACTTATTTATTTAACCTTACTTACTCAGTCACTTTAATATGTAGTTATTTCACTTAGTTCACTTTACTCGCTTTGCCATCTTAATTCCATGACTTACTTAGTTACTTAGACACAGTTACTTTAACTTTCCGATTTAATTTTCTTACTTTACTTACTTAGAGTTACTTTAATTTTTTGAATTACTTTACTCACTTTACTTGCTTTCCCTACGTACAGTTATCCCTCGGTTATCGCGGTTAATGGGGACCACTACCACCCGCGAAAAGTGAAAATCTCCGAAGTAGCGACGCCCCTTCAAAAATGCTTAAAAAAAATCAATATAAATATATATATATATATATATATATATATTTATATATATATATATATATATATATATAATTTTATCATTTTATTATTATTATTTTTTTAGACCCGGTTAATGGGGACCAAAACCACCCGCGAAAAGTGTAAATCTGCGAAGTAGCAACGCCCCTTCAAAAATGCTCAAAAATTATTATTTTTTAGACCCGTGAAGCTCTGAACCCGTGAACGTGAAACCGCGAAGTAACGAGGTCCCACTGTATTTACTTTAACATTCTTACTCTTCTCACTCTACTTAGCTAGTTACTTCACTCACTTAGCTTACTTAATACTGTACTTACTTATTTACTTTACCTTACTTCACTTACTTTAATATGTTACGATAAGAAAAGCAGAACAGAAAGTAGGTGGGGCCAAGGTACCAGGGAACAAAAAACACACGTGTTCCCCGGAGCCTAACGTTTTACGATCCCTTGATAACAAGCCCTGCCCCGCCCCTTTTTTTGTTTGCCTTTTTCCTTCTCTAGCAACCGGCAAGCTGCAAAACGACTTTTCTGCCCGTCGGAGAGGAAATAGTAAAAGGAACTTGTACTCAAACATGATTTTGCTTCCCACCATCTATCACAACGGAGGAACACGGCGTTTCACTTGCACGTTACCCCACGCCCCAACCCCCCGCCACCCTCCATCATTTCTCATGCCACTCTCCCCATTCTCTCGCTTTTCTTGTTTCTGGTGTGAAAAAAGCTTCCTGCAAAATTCTCTCAGTATTGTTTGCTATGGTGCAAAGTGTGGGAACTCCTTTACAGGGATTGTTATTTCACCTTTATATTGCTGAGTCTGCAAAGGGAGGGCTGTTTTGTGTACACACACTTGAAACGTTAAGCACCAGTTTCATAACCTCAGGTGACCCAAAGAAATTGGACCTTTATTCGAATAGCATTAGTATTTTACAACTAATATGAATGAATAGCATCTTCAACCCATAATAGTATATTTCCTTAAACATCAATTTAGAATTAAATTGAAAGGCACAAACCTTCTAAAATTTATTTTTTCCCCAAAAAAACAACAACCTGAAAACATATTTTACATTCAATTTTGTTTCATTTGGAAGTTTTTTTGTTATTCATAAGATATCAACTAAACTGAATGAAAATCTAACAGTTCTCACTTTATTATTCATTGATTTCTGAAATAGTTTAATTTCAAAATGTCATTCTTCTAGTAACTAAAAACATACAATGACTTTACCTTGTGATTTTAATTAATTTACAAAATGTTTACAGATATCAAATTATTTTATTGATGCCAAAATAATAAATTGATATTTTTTTAAAATTTATAATGTAAATAAAGTACAGATTGTTGTAAAAAAATGAGTTACTTTTCTTGTATTTTTGGGAGTCAAGTCATGTTTATTTGTGACGCCCTTAATCACAAGGAGTCTCAAAGTGCTGCACAGACTACAGATTATGGAAAACCACAGACAATTATTACACTATTCCCTGATCTAAAACCTACACGAGGGCAAGGGAAAACTCAAAACAAATGAAGAAAATGAAGAAACCTTGAGAAGGGACCACGCATGAGGTAATCCCCCTCTCAGGATGACCAGGCTGCAACGGATGTTGCAATAACAAATAATACACATATATTGTCAACATAAAATATAGGTTATTCATATGCTATAGAGTAGAAGTGTGTTTTAAGCTTAGATTTGAACATTTCCCCTGAGGTTGCAGATCGAATCTCAGGGGGAGGAGCATTCCACAGCACCGGGGCCCGAATAGAGAACTCTGGGGAAAAACATTTAAAAATGACTTAAAACATTTTGTTTTTTTAATAAAAAAATTGTATATTACATTTTCATTTTACAATGAAATTTTAATGCAAGTAACATCTGTTTTCTTCACTGTTTGATTATAATCATTTAATTTACACAAAATTAATTTGAATGCATTTATATGTAAATAAATTACAGCATCAGTGTGCTTCCGTGTGAGTGGAAAAAAATGAAATAAACTAGGGAAGGTTGGAAACCTAATGATGATGATGATGATGATGATGGAGTCGCCGTGGAGACGGAGCTCCCAGCACCTGGACGCCACGGCGTCGAAGTTCATGTCCCGTTGATGACATTTCCATCCTCTAAACTTTAGGTGTTGTGTTTTTTTGTTGTTTATTTTTTGCATTCAGGTCTTCCAGAACAATACAACAGCTTGACGTGGTTCCTGAGCCCAGTCCTGGGGCTCATCTTCACCCCCCTGATTGGTTCTGCCAGCGATCGTTGCCCCCTGCGATGGGGCCGCCGGAGACCCTTCATCTTGGCCCTGTGCATCGGAACCCTCGCCGGGGTGGCCCTCTTCCTTAACGGATCGCTCATAGGTAAGAAAAGGGGGTTCACGGATCCCTCAGCGCTAGGGTCATCGAGGCACCGCTTCCTGTGGTGTCTCTTGCGAAAATAGAGCTCGGGGCGCCCACCTCCCTCTGGGTCTTTTTTTTGGGTAGGGGTTTGCTTCCCCAAGAGAAACTGGTTTCCATGGTACCAGTAGCGTCATCCCGCTCTTCAGAGATGTTCCGGGCAGTGACAGGCGCGCTAAATAAAACGCACTGTCCCTTTAAGAGAAAAAAATGGTTTAATATGTGGCAAGATTTTACATTATAACTGATTGCAAAAAGTCTTAAAAAAAGGGGGGGGGGGCAAATGGTTAAAAAGATGGCGGTAGTAGCTCGTGATGTAGAGCACTCGTCTTAGGATCAAGGGATCCCAGTTCGAATCCCGGCTCGTCCGTGTTACATGTCGAAGTGTCCTTGGGTAAGACACTGAACCCCTAACACCCCCAATAAGCAGGTTAGCGCCTTACATGGCTGCAAGGCCACTATTGGGACATGTGGAGCACATTTTAAAGCGCTTTGGGAAGTCATTGACTTGAAAAACGCTATATAAATGCAGATCATTTCATTTTTAAAATAACCAATGTTTTATTTTGTTCAATTGGCAGATAATTTAAATCGCTTGTAATATTATTTAATACGTCTAGAGAATTGTTTAAGAATAGATTAAAAAAATAAATAAAAAGGTAATAACAAAATGTTTTACTTGTTTTATTAGAGGGATAAAAACGAAAAAAATATTTCTCAGTGATATAAGATTGAACAGCACGGCGGTGCAGTGGTTAGCGCGAGTGCGGCACAGTTCTGAGGTCTGGGAACCTCCTGCGTGGGTTCAAATCCAGCTACCGGCCTTCCTGTGCGGAGTTTGTATGTTCTCCTCGTGCTTGCGTGGGTTTCCTCCGGGCACTCCGGTTTCCTCCCACATTCCAAAAACATGCATTTCAGGTGAATTGGCCGGTCCAAATTGTCCCTAGGTGTGAATGAGCGAGTGAGTTGTCTGTCCCTGTGTGCCCTGCGATTGGCTGGCAACCAGTTCAGGGTGTCCCCTGCCCACTGCCTGATGATTGCTGGGATGGGCTCCAGCACCCCCTGTCTTACTGAGGATAAGCGGTGCAGCTAATGAGATGAGATGAGACCTTTAGCACTAATTATTGGAACACAACATTTTTTTGGTAGGCTCATTTACCCTTGAACTACATACACAGTGAAGCCAATCGTGAGAAAGGGTATTTAGGCAGCCAGTTGCAAGTTGTTATCCTCTTTGCATCTTCTCTGAAGAGTGGCAACATGGGAGCCTCAGAACAACTGTCAAATGACCTGAAAACAAAGATTCTTCAACATCATGGTTTAGGGTACGGATACAAAAAGCTAGCTCAGAGATTTCTGCTGTGAGTTCCCACTGTGAGGAACATAGTGAGAAAATGTTTCAGGCACAGTTCTAGTTAAGGCCCGGAGTGGCAGGCCAAGAAAAATCTCAGATAAGCAGAGACAAAGGATGGTGAGAAAAGTCAAACTCAACTCACTGACCAGCTCCAAAGACCTAAAACATGATCTTGCTGCAGATGGTGTCACTGCGCATCGTTCAACTATTCAGCGCTCTTTGCACAAGGAGATGCTGTATGGGAGAGTATTGCGGCAGAAGCCTTTTCTGCGCACATGCCACAAACGGAGTCGCTTGAGGTATGCTAAAGCACATTTGGACAAGTCAGCTTCATTTTGGAATAAGGTGCTGTAGACTGATGAAACTAAAATTGAGTTATTTGGACATAACAAGGAGCATACCATGGCGGAAGAAGAACACAGCATTCCAAGACAAACATTTGCTACCCACAGTAAAATTTAGTGGTGGTTCCATCATGCTGTGGGGCTGTGTGGCCACTGCAGGTACTGGCAATCTTGATTAAGTTCAAGTTCGCATGGATTCCAGTCAGTATCAGCAGATTCTTGGGAACGACGTTCTAGAATCAGTGACAAAGTTCAAGTTGCGCCGGGGCTGGATACTTCAACAAAACAACAACCCCAAACACTGCTCAAATTCTACTAAGCCGTTCATGCAGAGGAACAGGTACAGTGTTCTGGAATCGCCATCTCAGTCCCCAGACCTGAATATTATTGAAAATCTTTGGTGTGATTTAAAGCGGGCTGTCCATGCTCGGAAACCAATCAAACCTGACTGAAGTGGAGATGTTTTGTCAAGAAGAATGGTCGAAAATACCTTCAACCCGAATTCAGACCCTCATTGGAAGCGTTCAGAGGAGGTTATTTCTGCAAAAGGTGGCTCTACTAAATATTGATGTCATTTTTCTGTTGGGGTGCCCAAATTTATGCACCTATCTACTTTTGTTGAAGCAATTATTTCACATTTTCTGTAAATCCTTTAAACTTATTTTCATTTCTCAGATATTACTATGTTTGTCTGATATTTTATATATTTACTGGAAATTGCTGATCCAAACAACCATTGATTTATAAAGGAAAATCTTGAAAATGAAACTTTTGCATACAACTGTAACTCTTAGTTTGGTAAGCATGTTATTTATGCTTTCAGTTTCACTCCATATCACGAAATCCAATTTTTTGACACGACATGGTTGAAATTATCAACGCAGGCCGAGAGCGCCATCTTACCGTTTAAGGTGAAAATGAAATGTGTAATGACATTCCTGGTAATAATGTGTTCATAATCTCACATATAAATCGCACCCGTAGTATAGGTCGCACCCCTTGCCAAACTATGAAAAAAACTGTGACTAATAGTGTGGAAAATACAGTACATTTCTGTATTAACTGATTATTTCCTAACCAAAAATGTACCTACTTACCCCATAGCTCCTGATAGCAAAGAGGGGGGACCATGCCCTTAAAAAGAAACGCTATGTGGTCAAGGTCCAACCCATCATTCAAATCAAATCCAATTTTATTTTGAAAGCACTTTTCAGGTAATAAATTGCTGCTCAAAGTGTTGAATAAAAACATTCATCGTAGAATAAGACAATAAAATCCCCTCCTTTATCGCCATCCAACAACCCAGAACACTAAATACACAGACAAACACGATAGTTGAAATGAAATAGAAAATGAATGGTAATACAAATACAATTATCAAGAGTGGTAAATACAATTAAAACAGAAATACATTAAGAGCATCGCCCCTGAAACACTCAAAAAGAAAATTCCATTAAAAATATTTTGTTGTTTGCTTTTATGCTAAAACAAATATTGCATTGGAAAGAAATGAATAAAATAAACTGGAATAAATGAAAATGAAATGAATGATGTAGTTAATGAAAACAAACCAGAAAAAATGAAAATAAAATAGAGTAGAATAAAATAAAATGGGATGAATTATATAAAGAATGAATACATAAACAAAAAATCAACAAAAAAAAACCCAAAATGAAATAAAATTTTAAAAATATAATTAAATTGAATGAAATGAATGCATTTTAAAAAATGACATTTTTTGAAAATTAAATTAATTGATTAGAATATAATGGAATAAAATGAGTTAAAATTGATTAAAAAAAAATATATATTTTTTTATACTTGTTTTATGTTATTTGTAAGTTTTGTGATTTAATAAAAAGTGGGTAATATTATAAATAATTATAAATATAAAATAATAAATGTTTCTTTAAAAACTTTTTGGGGGTAATTTTCTTACTTTTTTGTCTGATTTTTACATTTTATGTTATAAATATTTCTGTTCAACATGCCGTCAATGGCTCTGAACGAAAACAAATAATCCCTTACACGGCGGCATTAGCTCAGGAGGTAGAGCGCTCGTCTGGGGACCAAGAGATCGCAGGTCCAAATCCCGGCTCCTCCGTATTACTTGTCGAAATGTCCTTGCATGGCTGCACGGCCGCTATTGGTGTGTGAGTGTGTCTGAATGGGTAAATGTGAAGCACATTGTAAAGCGCTTTGGGAAGTCATTCATTGACTTGAAAAGCGCCATATAAATGCAGATCATTTCATTTCACCTACACGCTTTTTAAAATTAAGGGAAAGTCAAGCATATTAGGAGTTGATGAAATGTCCCGGCTTAAGGCCAGGGATTACATCACGCTCAGGTCATTTCAAAGTAATATGCTGACACGTCCCGCTCATTGATTGACACTTCCATTGACTGGCTCAGATATCGACCGGCCTCACTTTGCTTCCGGTCCGGTTATTATTCTGTTTCGTGTGCCTCACCGCTCTGCACTCGACTGCACGTCATATATAAATCTAACTTATCGGGACCTCATTTGCCAGCGATCGATGAAATAGATCTGAAATCCGACTCCTAACTGACCTCGGAGTCTTCGTTTGTTGACATGGGAACCCGGCAGCGAGCCGTTCACAAGAAACTACTTCCTTTCTGCTCGCCACCTTTCAACCAATGACTGTCCGCTTCCCGTCTGGCGGGTAGTCGTGCCACTCTATTGTAAACACGTGAACAAAAAACTTTGTGTGATCTTGAAAACAAAGGTCTGCACGAACATGATCCTAAAAAGGTGACAAATATGAGTACGGTCGAGACGTAAGAACAGACCATGATGTCTGAACAAAAACTTTGGATCAAAAAATGGTGGTAAAAAAACGATAACAGACACACACTCACAGTTTTGTTTTTTCTATCCAAGTCAAGACTTAAGGACAACCAAAATGTCCTAATAAAGACGATTGGTTCCCAAAATGATGGAATAAAAAAAAAGGTTCTAAGAAGCTCACAAATTAGAGTACACACAAACACACGCATACGCGGCTTTGTTCTTATGTCCTAGTTGAGATTGTAGCAGTGCCAAAGTTTGATTTAAAATGTTTTCGATTTGGGGTTAGGGTAAGAACGGGGTCTAAGGCAGAGGTCTCCAATGTGGTGCCATCTAAGGACAGCTGAGGTGCTCACCAGTTGCTGGGTTATCGTGATTTTCTAGTAAAAATCTATTTAACCCAATTTCCAATAATTAATCTGGTAAAAACAGAGTAACGATGTAGTAACAATATGATAAGTTGTTACTTTACATAGGCATATCAGAAAGCCCTTTTTACTAATTAGTAACAAAAGGTTGAAGAGCCCTGTCCCTGGTCACAAATTCAGTACACAAGACTACCACTAAAAGACCCCCGGTTCCCAAAATGATGGATTAAATTCACAGAAAATGACAAATACGAGTTCACACGTACAGTCTGCTGCCGATAAAAAAAAAAAACTGGTCTTAAGAAGTGTGAAAATACACACAAATTCATTCCTTGCCAGCAGGAGGTGACTTCCAAAATGAAGCACAGTCCAAATCATTCCTGCAAGCTTCACATAACGAATCTTCTAGATTTGAAGAAACCGAAAAAGGGTTTTATGGATAATTTTGTTCTAGGATTGTCGTTGGGTGACGTTCCGGGAAATCAGCCCATCGGAATTGTCCTGACAGTGCTGGGAGTGGTGGTTTTGGACTTCAGTGCGGACGCCACGGAAGGACCAATCAGGGCTTACCTTTTGGATGTGGCCGATGCTGACGATCAAGACATGGCGCTCAATATACATGCTGCCTCTGCAGGTCATCTTATTATCATTATTATTTCAATGTTCTTTTTGGGACAATGGAAGCCATTCAGTCTAAAATGCAATAAATAAACGAGCAAATAAACATGCGCCCCAATTTTCATCATTTTAAATTGATTTATTCCTGTTTGATTATATTTAAATTGTACATTTCTTTTTAGATTTTTGTACATTGTAAAATATTTAATTTTTTAATACAAATCAATCATGTCTTAATTGCAGAGAACTTGTATACTTAATATCTATTTTTTCTATCTTATAAAATGTATAATTTTATACAAAAAAATCTTGCCCCTTTTTTTAATTATAACAAATTTCCTTACTTTACATTTAGATTTTGGACATTACAAAATTCAAACCGTTCAATAGAAAAGAATCCTGGCCTATTAGCAGATAACTAATTTAGTTGTTCCTTTTTCTCTCATACTTAAAGAATCTGGCTAAATTGGAAAAAAAATAATAATGGTTACAAGTGAACCAAAAATAACATTTAAAAATGTAATCCAAATCCAATAGTTAAAAAAAAGCAAATTAGATTTCTATAATTGATCAAATATTTTCCCATTTTATTATATTGTTTGTTTGTTTGCATCTCTTTACCACACGGATCGTTACCTGTACTTGGACAAGTACAGCCTGTTGGTGCCCATCTCTCTCCAGTTCGTATTTTAAAATTGTTTTCTGTAATAAAAATACATCTCATTTTGATCCTTTAAATTTTAGGGGAAAAAACAATTGTAGGTTAATGAGTTATTTTTAGATTTAACAAAAAAAGAAAAAAAAATGTAGACGAAAAAAAATCATATTTTACAATATTTTTAAGCATAGTAAGAAGTATTTAAAAAAAAGAGCAAACTATAGTCAGCTGATTTGAACCTTTTTTTTCTATTTTATTATATTTTAAATGAGTTTTTATATTACAAAATGTCTTTTAGTTTTTTTCTTTTGATTTAAAAAAAATCTATGTTAGCAAGAAAAATAATCAAGTTTAAATGTATCCAAAAATAAATCAATCGGAATTGAATATAGCTTAAAAAATCAGATTTTCTTATTTTTATTTTATTACATTTTTAGAAATTTTCGCTCCAAAATATATTTCCGAGAGAAAACCAATCCCAGCTCATTTCAATGTTTTACATTTATTTTTATTATATTTTACCATGTTTATGTGAAAAAAAAAGTCATTTGGATGTTTAATCTTCTCAAATATTTCTTAACTTTTTTAGCACAATAAGAAAAATGATACTTTCATTGAAATGAAACCGCCCCTCCAAAAAGATCCAAATTTCAATCTATTTTTTACGATATTTTATAATTGTTTTAGCGTTTTTTCTTGTTCTGTCATATTTTTGAGTCGGCAAAAGAACGAGCAAACCTTTCTGTTACGGACGATAATCTGTAGTATTATTTTCCTGTGCAGGTCTTGGTGGCGCCGTTGGCTACGCCCTGGGCGGCCTGGACTGGACCGGCACCTTCCTGGGCTCCGTCTTCAAGTCCCAGGAGCAGATCCTCTTCATCTTCGCCTCAGTCTTCTTCATTGTATCCGTTATCCTTCATCTCTTCAGCATCGACGAGGAGCCTTACGTCCCCCTCCAAGACCGTCCCGACCCGGTAATGGTTCTGCTTGATTTCTGTTCCTGTGGAAAATCTAACAGTCGGTTTCTCCAGGAAAGTCCGATCCCCCCTCCTTCTTTATCCACGCGCGCCGGATTTCTGACTCCTCGGCTCGAAATGATCGGCGAGGACGAAACCGTGGACAGCTTCGATCTTTACGACTTCAGGGATGATCTCTCAGAACCGGGCGACATTGAAATGGAATTCTTGGAGGTGGATCTCGTCAGGAGTACGTTTGATTGATCTCTCGCTAGATGGAATTACTGTGATTCCTTGTTTATCGTGATTAACGAGGACCAGAAACCCCTGCGATATGTGAAAATGTGCAACGTAAACCCCATCTTTGACAAGGGCTATGCCAGCCTTTGCTTACATAAATAGTTGACTGGGGATAAGGGATTGCGGTTGCTCTCATTTTTAGGTGCAAAGAACGGTTGAAAAGAGCTGCCATGCATGACACAAATATGCTCCCTAAGCCCCCGCTCTCAGCAATAGTCAAACAGGGATAATGGATCACACCCAAAACAATGGAGTTCATTTTAAGAGTGCGACAATTGCACACGTCAGAAGCCCAAACTAAAAATCCACTCTGCAAGCCCTCACCGTCAGCAATAGTTGACCAGGATGATGGATCACAGCCACCTAAATGCTGTTCATTTAAGGCAAAAGGTACGAAAAAAAGAGATGCCGCATTCCGGTTTCCTCCCACATTCCAAAGACATGCATTTCAGGTGAATTGGCTGGTCCAAATTGTCCCTAAGTGTGACTGAGCGAGTGAGTTGTCTGTCCCCGTGTGCCCTGCGATTGGCTGGCAACCAGTTCAGGGTTTCTCCTGCCCACTGCCCGATGATTGCTGGGATGGGCTCCAGCACCCCCGCGACCTTAGTGAGGATAAGCGATGCAGCTGATGAGATGAGATGACACCTCCACTTACAGCAATAGTTGATGAGGCTAATAAAATGCAGCCGCCTGGGTGCTGTGCATTTTAGGGCATAATAACAGAAAGAAAGAGCCGCCTAGCATGACACAAATGAGCTTTTTCTGCCCCCGCTCACAGCAATAGTCTACTGGGGATAATAGCTTGTTGTCAAAACAGATTATTTTATTTTAAGTGGGCTACAAGGGCACACTTTCAGAGGCCTGAACTGTTCAAAGAAAAGGCACTATGCCGGCCCCTGCTCTCTTGACTAGGGATAACGAATTGCATTCAAATCGGTGTAGTTCATTTTAGGTTGGCCACAACGACACACTTTCAAAAAGTGCGCTCCGCTGGCCCCTGCTGTCAGCAATAATTGACCAGTGTCAAGTCAAGTCGCATTTATTTATATAGCCCTTAATCACAATAATGTCTCAAAGGACTGCACAGGATTACAATTACAAAATTACACAATTACCTGATCTTAAACCCGCATGCGGGCAAGGAACAACTCAAAAACCTCAGTGTGAGGAAAAAAGAGAAACCTTGAGAAAGGACCTCACATGTGGTAATCCCCCTTTCAGGATTGACCAGGGTGAATTACAATTAGCATTACTGTACACATAATAGTAAACATTAGGTAAGATGTTGAAGATGTCCGGAAAGAGCATGACACCAACGACACCCCCAGCCTGTAAACTGGTCCAGAAAGTCTATGACGGCCACGACGCTGCTTCCCATCTCTGCCAGCTGGTAAATGCAGGGGTTGACATGCTTCAGGTCGGACACTGGTCCGCTGACTCATCTCAAATCGTCCCAGTGATAATGGGTTGTTTTCACAACTGCATTTCTGTTGGTCCCCGCTTGCAGCAATATGGGATTGGGGATAACGGATTGAGGCTGTACAGGTGCAGTTCATTTTAGTTGTCAATAGTGGCAAATACACCAAACAAAAAAAAACTACCAGATTTGAAGAAAGTGCGCTCTGCCAGTCCCAGTTTATAACAATAGGCGAACGAGCATAACGGAATGAGGCTCAATGGGTGCTGTTCATTTTAGATGGAAATATTGGCAAACAAAAAGGCTCGACAAAATTGTACTATGCTGGTCCCTGTTTGCAGCAAGATGGGATATGGGGTTATGGATTGTGGCCACTCAAGTGCAGTTCATTTTAGGCATCAATAACGGCAAAAAAAGAGCGGCCAGGCCTGGCAAAAGCGCGCTCTCCTAATCCTGGCTCACAAGAATAAGTGATCGGGATAATAGAGTGCGGTTGCACGAGTGTAGCTCTCCTTTTTTTTTTTCGTGGACAGAACGTCAAAAAAAAACGCCAGTCCTGATAAAAGGGCTGCCGGTCCCTGCTCACAGCAAGGTGCGGCCAAGGATAATGGAACTTTGCCCAACGGCGCAGTTCACTTTTTGGTGTACGGAACGGCAAAAAATGAGCCACTAGACCAGCTAAAAAAGGTGCTCTGCCGCCCCCCGCTAGCAGCAATAGTCCACCGAGGGTATTGGGTCACAGCCACGCACATTTTTGAATGAAGCTTTTTCGACCTATGATGCAGCCAGGAATAGCGCCCCCTTCGTCTCACCTTTGTCTCTCCGTCCGCAGGTAAATCTGACAGCGTTCTGGCCATGACGGACGCCACCTTGGATCACGCGGAGCACGAGTCTTCCTTCCTGTGCCACGTAGAATCCTCGGTCTTGGCCGAGCGCCTTTCTCCCCTCTCGGCGGCGTCCGCGGGGGAGGGCGATCCCGGCAAGACCTGCCGCCTGTCGGCCTTCCTGCGGGAGATGGAGAAGGACGAGGGACAAGAAGCTTTGCTCAACAATCGGCTTAACGAAGAACGGGCGCTTAACGGGCGATTGATGGCCGCCGACGGGTTGAGTGCCAAGGGGCGGGACCATCGGGCAGGCATGGTCAAAGGTATGTCTGCTAATGCTAATAATTGCCTTTCAATTTCCATTTTCTACTTACATTATTATCCATTTTAGTCAAAGGATTTTATCAGTGCAAAGATGAACATTTTCACTTGGAGGGGTAGAGCACTTGCCTCCGGACTGGGAGGTCGCCGGTTCGAGCCTCGACCGAGTCGTACCTAAGACTTGCAACGTCGGTACCCATTGCCTCCCTGCTTGGCATCAGGGGTTGGAATTGGGGGGCTCGCTCACCCGATGACTGGAAATCGGGAATTAGTTATCTGCCGACAGGCCAAGATTTTTTATCTTGAATTCGGAATGTCAGCGTTAATAACTCATTCACTGGCACTCCACGTCTTTAAAAAAATAATTATTATTATTATTTTCCATTGATGCTACTTTTTAAACTATTCAAAATATACAAGTATGTGTGGATTTTTTTAAAATAGCATATTTTTTTGTCAATTTCTTTTAATCAAACAGCAAAAAAAATTGACATCTTTTGACGTCAGTGGCACTCGACATGTTCATTACATTTTTAGAAGACTCCATTGACTCTACTTTTTAAATTATTTACAATATTGTTTTTTTTTTTAACCAGACTTGACGTTGTTTAAGAAAAAATCTTTTGCGTTACCGCTACCTTTTGAAATATAAATAAGAATCTAAGTATTGAATGGATCTGTTATCATTTTTCTAAATGTTAGTTATTTATAGGAGAAATGAGGCAATGGCACTCTGGGTGTTCATCTTTTGTTTATCGAGGATTTTTCTATTGATGCTACTTTTGAATCTTTAAAGCCCCGGTGTGTCATATTTGACCACTCGATGACCCTGTGTTGTCTGGGGCGAGCGAGAGCACTGCGTGGCGGCGGACTAAATGTGGATTCCACCGTGGAAAAGAAAATCCAATTCTTCTAATAGTTGATGTGTTTTTGCCTAGTATTCAAATCAATGTTTTTGTTTTTACCGAATAAAAGGTTTTTTGTACCACTAGGAGGCGCTAAATATTAAAAGCAAGTCAAGTATTGAGCGGATGGTTTTTTTGAGAATATTTATGTTTGTCCACTTTAGCCGCTAGCACAGGCGCTCCATCGCGACTCTGGCGCCACCACCAGACCTTTTACCGCCAGCCGTCCTGCACATTCTCTTACTACGGGCGCGTGGGTAGCCGGCGCGCTAACGCCGCTATGCTAATCAAGCCGTCGCGTAGCATGAACGACCTCTACCGGGTGGCGCCGCCGCGCCGCCGCCGCAAACGTCGCCGCCATCGCAGCGCTAACACAAACTCGTCGAGCAACGAAAGCGAGGAAGGCGAGGTGAGGCGAGCTCGGACCCCGCCTCCGTTGCCCCTGGTGACGGAACCTGGGATTTTCCCGCCTGCGTTGCCCCCGGCGACCTAACACAGGTTTCCCTTCGTAGGTGGAGACGACTGTGCGTCATCTTTGGCTGTCCATGCTGAAGATGCCGCCCGAGCTTTTGCGTTTGTGCGCTTGCCACCTGCTCACGTGGTTCTCCATCATCGCCGAAGCCGTCTTCTTCACCGACTTCATGGGACAAGTCATCTACCACGGAATTCCAGTGGTGAGCGCTTAGGAAAAATACATTAAAGGGCCAGTGTGTGTAATATGGGGGCAGTACCTACTTGTGCTTTTACACTTAACAGATACTAATTGCACACAGCTGAGACCCGAAAGTGATGGTTGCCGCGCCCCGTGACTTGTTTTTTCTTCAACTTTTTTCCAATGTTTCCTTTTTAGTCACTCGTGTCAGCCACCCGGTTGCAGGCTTTGGCTTGCCGATAGCCACGATTGTACTTGATAGCGCCTTTGCTTCGGTGTCACTCGCCTTCCACAGCTGTCTCCAACCTTCATGATTCATTCATCTTTCACCTTTTTCCACTGTTTCCTTCATTAGGCACTCATGTCAGCCACTTGACTGCAGGCTACAACTCACCACTAGCATCTATTGTTTTTGTTAGCTGCTCCAGTTTCATCCTTTAGTGTTGCTCTCCTTCCACAGCTGCTAAGTTCTTAGGTTCAAGGCATCTTCTACTTTTTTCCTCACTGTTACCTTCACTAGCAACTAAAGTTTTTCACTTGGCTGCAGAATATGGCTATATCCAGTCAATCTTGCACTTGTTACCGTCTCCTGCTTCACCCTTCAGTCTCCCTCACCTTTCACAGCTGCTGAATTCTGTGATTCAGGCATCTCCTACTTTTCCCACTCTTTCATTCTCTAGCCACTAATGTTAGCCACTTGGCTGCAGGCTATGGCTTACTGCCAGCCGCTACTGTTATTATTACCCACTCTGTGTGAATAAAACGTGCTCTTGCAATCTTTTACTGGCCTTTTTAGTAGCATCCGCTGCTAACGTTAGCCACTTACATCAGCTCTGATCGACTCCATCTATTCAAATTAGCCTTCTAAATTTGTCCAAGTAGTATCCTTCAGGCTTTCCTAGTGTTGTCTTCTTCCAGTGCACACGGTTCAGTGTCATTTTAAGCTCCGACGACCATTAGTGGTGATTATTACACAGTGTCCCTTTAAGGATTGTAGCACAAACAAGACTTTTACTTTAATGCCTTTTTTGGTGTTTGTTATCCTCGTTAGCTGTCCAAACTAGCTACCTAACGAGTGCTTCCTTGCAGGCTCCCGCTAATTCGACCGATTTGGCTAACTATCACCAAGGTGTCCAGATGGGATGTTGGGGCCTGGTCATCTACGCCATGACCGCTGCTACCTGCTCAGGTAACCGAATACTTTTTTTTAAAAGCACATTTTTGCTGAATGTTTATTCTATGATTTTTTCAGCTATCCTTCAAAAGTACTTGGATAACTTTGACTTGAGCATCAAGGTCATTTACATCTTGGGCACGCTTGGATTCTCCATCGGTATAAGAAAACATTTACAACTGAGTGACACAGAAAAAAAGCAGTGCCGTTTCTTTATTTTGGGATTTTTTTGTGTACAACAGGAACTGCAATTATGGCCATTTTCCCGAATGTGTACGTTGCCATGGTGATGATAAGCAGCCTGGGCATCATCTCAATGAGTATTTCTTACTGTCCCTATGCCCTGCTGGGGCAGTACCACGAAATGAAGGAGGTAACCTCAAATTTTCCCCCAAATATAAACACGTAGAGCGCCTCTGATGTCAAAGCGGGGAAAGAGATATAATGCCATTATTCAAATTGCTAATGAATGAAAAACATATTTGCCTCGCTACAGATCATTTTGTTCAATTTAGGTATTTTTCCATCTTAAAAATGTATTTCATTAAATTTGTGCATAATAAGGAAAAGAATCAGATTATTTTGCTAATTTTAAGTATTTATTCTCTTTTTATTAGATTATTTTTTTCGTGAAATGAGATGCATGTTCTTAATATACGTGTAAAATAATTAAAAAAGAAAAAAAAAGAAAATAAGCATTTTATTTAATAAACTTCAAAAATTAAAATGCTTTTTTTTACATTTTTCTTTATTAAATATTTTTCTTTGAAAATTGATAAAATGTAGTAGGCGAATAAGATAGGAATCATACTTTAACTAAAATTCATGGTACCAGAAAAATATATAAAAATATAAAAATATGATTACTTTTATTTAAACTATAGTAGAAAAAACACATCTAATAAATTAAAATATAAAAATACAGTTTAAATATGGAAATCTTTCATTTTTCTTTTAGGTTTTAGTGAATTTGTATTCATTTATTTTACTTGAAAAATCATTTTTAAATATAGTACATTATAGAAATAATCCCTGAACAAATTAAAAATAATCTACAAAATGTATTAGATTTTAAGAGATTATTTTACTCTCAAAAGTAATTTGAAATATAAGATGTGAAAAAGTAATACTGAAAGAAAAGGAGAAAAAAAGAATAAAAATTGTAATATAATTATGAACATTTAATGACATTTTACTGGTTTCATTATACTTGAAAGTATATTTTATTTCTGAAAATATGAAAAAATAATTCTTCAACCATTTTTATTACATCATAAGAATAATATAAATGTATAGTCAATTGATTCAGGACTTTGTCCGATGGAGCGACGCAAACCACCTGCACCTGAACACCACCAAGACCAGGGAGATGGTGGTGGACTTCAGGAGAACCAGAACTCACCCGGTTCCTGTAACCATCAAAGGAGAATGTGTAGAATTTGTCCAGACCTACAAATACCTGGGTGTGCAGCTGGACAACAAACTGGACTGGACTGCCAACACAGAAGCTCTATGTAGGAAAGGGCAAAGCCGACTTTACTTCCTCAGAAGGCTGCCTCCTTCAAAATCTGCAAAAAGCTCCTGAAAATATTCTATGAGACAGTAGTGGCAAGCGCCCTCTTCTATGCGACAGCGTGTTGGGGAGGCAGCGTCAAGAAGGATGCCTCTCGTCTCAATAAACTGGCTAGGAAAGCGAGCTCTGTTGTGGGCAAAGAGCTGGACAGCCTAACAACAGTAGCTGAGAGACGGGCACTGAAAAAGCTGCGGTCAATCATGGACAATTCATCACATCCACTACACAGCATCATCTCCAAACGGAAGAGCAGCTTCAGCGACAGACTGCTATCACTTTCTTGTACCACGGACAGACTGAAGAGATCTTTTCTTCCTCATGCCATGAGGCTCTTTAACTCTACCCGGCAGAATAAAAGCCCACAGTAAACCACACCACCTACATTGCATATTACCGAATCTTATTGCAATATGTATTCTGTGTAGCACTATTTAGTTATTCTATATAACACGCTACAGTGGGCATTTGCACGTCACACTGGGTATTTGTATATTGTATTCTTTTTGCTTTATTATTGTATTGTTCTCAGCTCAGGGATGCTGCTGGAAATGTGAAATTCCCTTCGGGGATGAATAAAGTATCTATCTATCTATCTATCAGAAAAATGGAGCGTAATGTTGAAAATGTTTACTTGTTTTATTTTACTTTGAAAATCAAATTGAAATACAGTAAAATATGAAAAAGGATCCATAAAAACATTTTTCGCTACAAAAATAACAAAAAATAACAAAAAAATGAAATATTGAAAACTTATTAGATTTTACTAGAAAAATAAACAATTATAATTATAGTAAAACACGAATCATAATACCTAAAAAAAACTTTTTTTTTTCAGTAAAAAAAGATATATTGTGAGAATTGAATATTGTATTGAATATTTTATTACATTTTCCAATTGATTTACTTTTACTGAAAAAACTTACAAATTGAAAAAACATTAAAAAAAATATTCTTCAAACATGTTATTACACCAGAAAAATATTATAAAGTTATAGTAAAAAATTGAACATAAGGTTGAAAATGTTATTAATTTGTTTTACTATAAAAAAATCAACTGGTAACAAAGCAAAAAATAAACAATAATGTCTTAAAAAAAGAAAAAAATTCACTAGAAAATAAATACATTAAAAATACAAATATTGAAAATTCATTAAATCTTACTAGGTTTTTTTTAACTTTAAAAAAAGCTAATATATATTTATTTGAATATGATAATACCGCAAACAATAAATTTCTCTAGAAATATGAAAATATAGTAGATAATATCGAAAATGAGTGTTTTATTTTTCCATAGAATTGAACAGAAATTATGGTAACGTATGAAAAATGTCACTGTTTTTATTTTACGAGAAAAATAAAGTTTTTTTTTTTTTAAAGTCTTACCTTACTGTTGCAGTACACCAATCACAGTCCGGGAAGCTCCCGGCGAGGTTTTGGCATTGACTGCGCCATCTTGACCTGCCAGGTACGTTTTTTTTCAGTTTTATTACAATTATTATTATTTTTAATTATAACAACGAGTTTATTATACATAAGCTCCCTGTTTTGTCAACCAGGTGTACATCAGCCAAATCTTGGTGGCCTCGGCATTGGGTTCTGTAGTAGAAGCGGTCGGCAGTGTCCGCGTCATCCCGATGGTGGCCTCCGGAGGCGCCCTTTTGGGATTCTTCACCGCCTGCTTCCTGGTTATATATCCTTCAAACAGCGGGTAAGAAGTTAAAATTGAATAAAGTGGAACCCCGGGTTACGGCCTGTTCTGAGGTGGGATTGTAAAGTGAAATTGCCGTATAGCGAGGGGATGGAAACTTATGCCAATTAGCACCGAACCCGAACTACCACGGATAAAACATTAAAAAGAACAAAAAAATATATAGTGAGTTTAGTTTCTATGGTTATCATGTTTTTTGCTTCTCCCTTTAGCACCACTGCAAGCCTCGGGACTCGTAGCTAATACAGTATAAAAACACAGCATTGTATCGTCAGGCTTACGGTTCACCACCGGAAGCTATTGTTGGTTTGAGCTACTCCGTGCAAATGAACCTTTCGAACATTGCCAGGTTCCATGATTCAGGCATCTCGTGCTTTTTTTGTCCATTGTTCATTCTCTAGCCACTCATGTTAGTCACTTGGCTGCAGGCTATGGCTTCCCACTTGCCACTGTTGGTTGCTACTCCTCCTTCGTCCTTCAGTGTCACTCGCCTTCTGTAGCAGGTCATGCAGGCGAACGTAATTGAGTGCCGTTATTCAGACATTTAAAAAAAAAAAAAATCCCACGGTTTCCTTCTCTAGCCATTCATGTCAGCCTGTCTGCCGCAGGATATTTGTCGCCACAATCTTCTGTTTTTATTGTTACTTGCTCTCTGTAAATAAAGTGCTCTCTTTTTGCCCTCATGTGCCGTCTTCATATTTTTTGGTGATCACCACCTTTGTTTCCATGGTCATCATGTTTTCGTTTTTCTTTGAAGTGTCGCTACAAGCCTCGGGATCCGTAGCTAACACAGTACAAAAAAATAAATTGTATTGACAACTCTCTAAATCTTTACGAGACGATCAAGGATTTTTAACGAATAGTCTTGAACGTATATCGGGTACAGCCATGTGTGATTTGTGTGTCTTCTTCCTACATATTAATTAGCGCAAGCTTTTTTTCAATGGTTATGTTTTTGCTTCCCCTTTAGCATCATTGTAAGCCTTGGGGCCATAGCTAAAAGATACAGTGCAAAAAAAGTCTTCGCAAAGCACATGAGATTCCGAACTGAATAAAGAAAATGACATTGTGGGAGGTAATTCAATCGATAGCATATCAACATTTTCACAAGGCCGTGACTCAAACCAATAGGAAACCGGCATCTTATGTGATGTCGACCAATAGAAACACAAAAATATTTTGTCATTGATGTTGAAACGTAAGGAAATTTCTGTAAAGAGGGCGGCAAAAATGCTGTAAGGCGGGGACATTGTCTCCCAGGGTCTACTGAATATTCAAATACTAGCCACATTTCCTTGGAATTTCTAACAAACTCTTTGATTGACAGGGAGGCAGGATCATCCAAGACGTCTGAAAAGAAGGCGACGACCTCCCCGGCCAAAGAAAAAAGCAGCTTCCTGAAACTGGACAAGGCAGGCAAGGCCGCCACCCTCGTCGCCATGGAGAAGGAATCTGCACTGTGATTGGCTGAGCGTATTTAAAAAAAAAAGAGGGGTGTGGTTCTTCGGAGGGCCTCTAGAGGGGGCGACACCTGTCCTAAGTGCTGCAAAAAAACAACAACCTAGTTCTTCCTCAAGAAATCATTTTCTGCTGAAGCTTTACGACTCTTTGCGAACTTTCATACTTGAAAAAAACAACAACAATAATAATTATAATAATAATAAGACTGCAATGGATGTCCAACTATGGTCATTCCACGAAGACACGATTTATAAAGGTGCAGCATGAGCATGAAGACAACATCTTTAACGGATTTACTCACAGGGCATTATTATCCCAAATACATCTTTGTATGTTCTCAAACGCTGCACGGGAGGTCTTCTTTTGCTCTAGTCTCGTTTTTTTCTGTTACTTTAGGATAAGCTAACTGTACAAAACATGAAAGTTTAAAAACAGAAATCCTAAATTTAAAGAGGAAAATTAAGCTGGGATTCTTTTATAATGTTAGTGCAATCCTGATGAATTTTCTTTGGAATTTATGGTTAATTGCAGTTAACTCGTTTGTGGCCAGTAAAGTGGAGCTTTTGACGGGAAATAATGTCAATGGCAGTGAAATGAGGGTTTTTTTGGTCATTGTTTTAAGATGTCATATTTTTTCTGTATCGCTTTAATGCACTCGACAATCAGAGTATTTTAACAGTTTGATTAAGTCAAATTGTGGGTTTATCTTCACATTTTTCACAAAATAAAAGCTGGGTTAGCATGCTCTTATGCCGTTTTAAACGGTATAACAAAATGAAAGCCTGGCTAGTTCCAATAAACCTAACATGCTGCAATCCTTTTTTAGGGGGTTAACAAAGTAAAAGCTTGGCTAGCTTGCTTCTTTGAGCCTAGCATGCTGTAATCATTTTTAAGGGTTAACAAAATAAAAGCTCGACTAAGTTCCATCGGCTGTAATCCCTTTTTTAAAGGGTGACAAAATGTTTAAAAAGTTGAAGTACCTTCCATTAGCCTAGTCCGCTGTAAACAAATCAGTTTGATTAGCCTCCATCTGCTAGCATGTTGACATCCTTTCTTCAAGTGGTTGACAAAAAAAAGCTCAGCTCACTTTGATCAGCTTACCATGATGTAAACTTATTTTTTTAAAAAGGGTGCTTAAAAAAAAAAGCTGGGCTAACTAGCCTAGCATGTTTGTTAAAGGGGGTCGAAAAATTAAAAACTCATAACATTACCCCCTTATTTTAAATGTTTTGTTGTTTTTAATCTTTTTTTATGCTTCCACTTAATATTTTGAAAACCATGTTTGATTTGTACTATTTGTACTTGGAATTCTTTGTTTTGGTCCAGTCTTTTTTTTTAAATCAACCTTTTTCGTATTAATTTTGAAGGCCTCTCGAAATGTTCTTTTCCTTGATTGTAATGAGGAGTAAAATGCCTTTTTGTGTGTGTGTATAATATATATATATATATATATATATATATATATTACACGGTATGATACATTATTTTATTTAAAAAAAAAAAAAAGCCTAAATGAAACGACAAAGAATGGGAACGCAAGAGTTGTGTTATGCCTTGTCATTTAAAAACAGATGTAAATATATTTTCTGCTGCTTTGGAAAAAAAAAAGATATTATTTTTGTTAGTGGTTTTGTATATAAAGCCAAATCTATATCTCCCTGTGTACATATGTATATTAGTACAGTATATGTAGACAGAATATATATAAATAAATGAAAATAATTGTATGTGAACACGATGTCTGGAACGCACCTTAAAAAAAAGTTCTGAGACAAACCAAGAATGACTTTGTTCTTATTCTAATTTTATTTTTTGTATTCATGTCTTATTTTTAATGTTTAAAAATAGCATCCCTAAAACAAAACTTACAATTTATTTTACATGCGTTTTGAATTGTTTTAAAAATATATATTTGCTACTAAAATCAATTTGTTATAGGAAATGATGTAAAAATAAAATGTATTAAATTTTTAAAGATTTGTTTTTATTAAAATATAAAAAAAATATAATACATATATTTTAGAATGTAATTTTACATATTCAACAGTTTACTAAAACTATTTAGTTCTAACAAATTATCATAAAAATATGTATCATGTATGTATTTTAACCTCATTTTAAAAAGT
This sequence comes from Urocampus carinirostris, assembly GCF_059441175.1. NCBI lineage: Eukaryota > Metazoa > Chordata > Actinopteri > Syngnathiformes > Syngnathidae > Urocampus > Urocampus carinirostris. The sequence continues at coordinate 6,483,184 of NC_142350.1, read as the reverse complement.
CAAGTCATGTTTATTTGTAATCAGAAGACTCAAATGGCTGTTCAGGCTGTTAAAAGGGCTTTATACTATAGATTTTTAATACAAATACTTCATCATCAAATATTAATAAAATTGTAACTATAATAAAGATATGCCATACATGTATTTTAAAATATTTGTTGAACATTTTCACGTTATATATTGAATATTGTTACTAAAACTAAGTTGTAATACATTGTAATAAATATCACAATGGATCACGCATGTATTTCAAACGAATGTAAAAACGATTTCATACTACATATTTTTAGTGAAAAGTTATCAGTAATAACAAAATAATAGAATAGTAATCATGATGTATACCAATATTTCGATTTTTTTTTAGATGTTATATTTTCAATATTTTATTCAAACAATTTAGCTTTCATAAATTATAACTAAACAAATATATATGTACTTTAAAATACTTAAAAAAATGTGTATTAAATGCATTTTAAAACACTAAATGGTTTAAAGATGTATTACATTTACTACTTTTTACCCACAGATGATCATTTTAACTTTTTTTAAATGCCAATTCATTTCTACGATAACAGCTCAGTAAAACTCCAAAGGCTTAATTTACTGTCGAGGGGTCCTGTTTTCTAATTATTTCCATTTTTGGGGGATATTTTAAAATTAAAATACATCACAGTAGTTACATTATCACCTCACACCTGAACTTGTGTTTATTAGCCATAAAAAGTATTTGGCGCTATCTAGTGGTATTTAACGGTTACGTTTCTCGACAGTTTACCAGCCGCTTATTTATATTTTCCAATTCTTTGCATGCACATTTTCGGGATCTGGGAGGAAACCGGAGTGCCCGGAGGAAACCCGCGCAGGCACTGGGAGGGCATGTAAACTCCACGCGGGGAAGTTGCGTGTATTCCCTCCGGGCACTCCTCCCACATTCCAAAAAACATGCATGTCAGTTTAATTGGCCGGTCCAAATTGTCCCTAGGTGTGAATGAGCGAGTGAATTGTCTGTCTCTGTGTGCCCTACGACTGGCTGGTAACTGGTTAAAGGTGTCCCCTGCCCACTGCTCGGAGATAGCTGGGACGGGCTCCAGCACCCCTGCGACCCTACTTAGGATAAGCGGCGCAGATAATGGATAGATGGATATCTAACGCAATAATTTGATGCCTGCTCGGACCACATTTCCCCACTAGAGGACAGTCTAGTATGCCTGTATTTCGACTTGGAAATGGTTGAGACCCTACGGGATCATGTGACGTAAGACGTAACGTGTGAGAATGCCCCCCTGCAAGTGTGCCAGATGGTTCAACCCAGTGGGGATTCTCATCAACAGGACTTCCTGATTCTGCCTGGGGACAGTTTTTCAAATTCTGGAGTTATTTTTTTTCTGTCGGTATCGTCACAGACATGCAATTGTTTCGGCCAGTGCGTTTTATAGCAAAGTTTTGCTAACAAGTTAAATCATGTTTAATCCTGTAAATAAAAGTTTTTCATTTTTGTGCACAAATCACATTAAAGAGCTAATTATTTTGGATGTGACGACTCCCCATCCTCCCAGAAGACGTAGAGGCAGCAATCCATTCGCTGGAGAACGGAAAGTCTTTAGGAATTGACAAAATGTAACCGCGGGGTACGTGTCCTACCAAAGATCCACATTCACGCTGGACTGGATGATGAGGTTTTTATTATTACAGTTTCTGCAAATGGATGAGTCACAACATTAGTTTTTCTGCTGGCTTTGAACTCATTGCAGTTCTCTCTGGTAAGACTGCCAACAAAGCATATCAAAGAGCTTTCTTTTCACTTTACATAAAATACATTTTAGAATATCACAATACATTTTTACATCTTTACATTTTAACAAGATACTTTTAACAAGAGATCGTATAGTGGATTTTTAACGTTTACAATGGATTCAACATATTTTTCTTTCGTCTGAATTTTAACCAACATCATCCTTTTTTAATGTATATGAGAAAATAGAAATAAAAACAATAATGAGTATAAAAACGGGTACAAGTTACCTGCAAATGGATGAGTCACAACATTAGTTTTTCTGCTGGCTTTGATCTCTTTGATCTCTACAAGGGGAATTCATATTTTAGTAAAACAGAAACAAAACGAAAATAAACCTAAACAGCTTGACAATATCAATCTCATTACTGTGCATGTTGAGAGATTTGTCAGCTGGGGTTATAATTTTAAAAATTAACTTCTTTTGTGGAGCACCAAAAGATGTGTCTTACCATTGCAGTTCTCTCTGGTAAGACTGCCAACAAACCCCGCCTCCCGGTCACATGTCAGAAGCCAAAACCAAACCCCACCCCATACCAGCAGATGGCACTGTTGGACTCATCATTGCAGGACATTTACCAAAAACTATACACATATTTCAGCAGGAATTTCAATAAAACAAAAGTTATTATTACACCCGTTACAAAAATACCGTCGGGACTCGTACAAAATGGCGGCGAACTAACTATAGACAGCCTGACAAAGATTTGCATACATTTCTGGAAAAAAGAGCAGTGGTCATCAGCATGGACAAAAGTCCTAGTACATAATTGTGCTACCAAAGAAAATGAACCTCCAACTATGCTCCAAACACCGAACCATCAGTCTCATTGGCCATGCAAGTAAAGTTGTCCTAAAGGTTCTACTGAATAGACAGAAACCACAGACCTCTATCCCCCTCTATACATCAATTTCACCTTAAGATCCCCACCTCGGAATGGATTCAGGTCGTATTTCGGGGTCTACTGTACCAGGAAACAACCAAGTATGATTACGCAAGCACTGGCGGTGCATTCGGGTGCGGTTCCGCCAATTCGGAAATCCGGGCTCTGCTTGAGGTAACAGATGGTCGACTTTCCTGACTCGGCAACAGAACATTAGGTACACCTGGATGAGGTCATCTTTTGGAATTAATATGGAATATAAATAGAATAATTTTTACCATTTTTATGGAAGCGATGATAAAGTGGAGTGAGGGCTTCATTTTTTCAAGTAACATCCTAAAAAATGTACTTAGCCCCTTACCCCATAAAACCCCAAACCTGTTTTTACTTTTATTATCGCTTTTAAAATTATTTTCTCCTTTTTCTTTTCTTTTTTAACATATTTTACCTTTTCTTTCTTTGCTTTTATCACTTTCTTTTCTTGTAATTTTCTTATTCTATTTTTTGTTTCTTTTCCCCCTTTTTTTATATTTTTTCTCAGGCCTTTAAAACGTTGGTGAAACATTAGTGATCCCAAGAGCAAAGAAGAAACCTGCAGGTTCGAGAGGGTTCTCCATTCAAGCCCTGGTGCTGTGGAATGCTCTGCCCTCTGAGATTTGACCTGCAACCTCAGCGGCACTGTTTAAATCTAAGCCTAAAACACACTCATACTCCATAACTTATAAATGAATGTGTGTGTGTATTGTTTGTTAATGCTACACCCATTGCATACTTGGTCATCCTTTTTATTTTATATTATGCTTTAATTATTTTATATATTATTTTTTTTTATTTTATTGTTTGTTGATGCAAAATTTCTTCATTTTCCTCATGCTGCGGTTTTGAAGTTTTTGCTTGCCCTCATGTAGATTTTAGATCAGGAGATGGTGTCATGATAGTCTGTAGTTTGCAACAGTCTGTGGTCTGTGTAGCCCTTTGGGACTCGCAAATAAACATAACTTCACTTGACTTTTTAAAATTTCTTTTTTACTTTCTTCTTTACTTTATTTTTCCCTCTTTTCTTTTTTTCCCTCCTTTTTTCTCCTCCATCTTTTGAATTTGACCTTTTTCATGTATTTATTAGCATAAACTAGGAATTACATGTAAAATATAACCTAGTAAATAATTGGGTTGGCCCTGGAGCATCCATCATTGGCCCTCTGCCACCAGGCAGCACAAATAATCCCCCGGCTGCCCTCCCTCGTCCCTCGTCCGCCTCCTCCCGGCTGCTGAGGACCGCTTCATTTCCTTTTCTTTTTTCCTAAAGGGCAGAAGGGTTTTTCTTTTCCTCACGTGAATTTATTTTCAAATTTGCTGCTTGTCAAGAATCTGAAAAAGTCATTTTTCTCTTGCTTTCACATCCCGAGTGATAACATGAAGATGGAGTTATTATAGCGAAAGGCCATCAGTGCTCAAGAGAGGGTGAGAAACAATAGTTGGTTTCATTTTGATATGCTTCCTCCTGAAAATTTTCACGGCACGGACTGCTTTTGTTGCCAAATATTGCTTTAAATAGAATTGATTTATATTTTGTATCATGAACAATGGACACATAATTGACAAGATTTATTATTAATTTATTTTTTAATTGTAACATATCATTGTAAAAATACTAAGAAGCCATTTTTTAAATAAATATGAATACTGAAAATTGTTTCATTATGATTAAAATTTCGGATTAAGTTTATTTAATATACATTGAAATATGTTTGAAATTGTATTGTATACACAAATTTGTTTTATCATGATTAGAATAATGTTCTTTTAATATAAATGGAAATAGTCTTGTTATTGTGTGATATATGTATTAGGATTAAAACGTGCAATTATGTTATTTTAAAAGGGACATTTAAACTAAAACTTGTAAAATATATATTTGTATTGTATTAATTTGTTTGTAAATGTTTACTAAGATATGTTGCCAATACTTTTAGGTACAGAAGGAATTGACATAAAAGTTAAAAAAAGTTTTTATTAATTCAATGTGATATTGTTTCGCTTTTTTATTATTATTAAGTTTTGGAATTTTTTATGTTAATACTTTTCTTGTACAATATCACTATACTTTATTGTGTATAATATATATATATATATATATATATATATATATATACTGGACTGTCTCAGAAAATTAGAATATTGTGATAAAGTTCTTTATTTTCTGTAATGCAATTAAAAAAACAAAAATGTCATACATTCTGGATTCATTACACATCAACTGAACTATTTCAAGCCTTTTATTATTTGAATATTGCTGATTTTGGCTTACAGCTTAAGAAAACTCAAAAATCCTATCTCAAAAAATTAGAATACTTCCTCAGACCAAGTGAAAAAAATAATTTTATAACAGCAAAACTAAATCAAACATTTGAAAATGTCCATTGATGCACTCAGTACTTGGTTGGGAATCCTTTTGCACGGGTTACTGCATCAATCCGGCGTGGCATGGAGGCAATCAGCTTGTGGCATTGCTGAGGTGTTATTGATGCCCAGGATGCTTCGATAGCGGCCTTCAGCTCATTTGCATTTGTAGGTCTGGTGTCTTTCATCTTCTTAACTATACCCCACAAATTTTCAATAGGGTTCAGGTCAGGGGAATTAGCAGGCCAATCAAGGACAGTGATGCCATGGTCAGTGCACCAGTTACTGGTGGTTTTGGCACTGTGGGCAGGTGCCAGATCATGCTGGAAAATGAAATCCTCATCTCCATAGAGCTTTTCAGCAGATGGAAGCATGCAGTGCTCTAAAATCTCTTGGTACACAGTTGCATTTACTCTGGACTTGATGAAACACAGTGGACCAACACCAGCAGCTGACATGGCTCCCCAAACCATTGCTGACTGTGGGAACTTCACACTGGATTTCAAGCAACTTGGATTTTGCTCCTCTCCGGCGCCTTGACTTCCAAATGAAATGCAAAACTTGCTTTCGTCTGAAAAGAGGACTTTGGACCACTCTGCAACTGTCCAGTGCTTCTTCTCCATAGCCCAAGTCAGACGCTTCTTCCGTTGTCTTGAGTTCAGAAGTGGCTTGACCATGGGAATACTGCTATTGTAGCCCATTTCCCGGACACGTCTGTGAACTGTGGCTTTTGATACCTGGACTCCAGCTTCAGCCCACTGTCTTTGAAGCTCCCCCAAATTCTGGAAGCGGCTCTTCTTCACAATTTTGTTAAGGCTGCGGTCATCTCTCTTGGTTGTGCAGCGTTTCCGGCCACATTTTTCCCTTCCAACAGACTTTTTGTGGATATGCTTTGAAACTGCACTCTGTGAACAGCCTGCTCTTTGAGAAATTTCTTTTTGTGTCTTACCCTCCTGATGGAGGGTATCAATGATGGTCCTCTGGACAGCAGTCTTCCCCATACTTATGATTTAGTTTACTGAACCAAGCTGAGTGTTTTTAAGGCTCAGGAAACCCTCGCAAGGTGTTTCGAGTTATATAGATGATTCAGGTGATTAGTTGAATAGCCTACTTGTATACTTTTTCATGATATTCTAATATTTTGAGATAGGATTTTTGAGTTTTCTTAAGCTGTAAGCCAAATTCAGCAATATTAAAATAATAAAAGGCTTGAAATAGTTCAGTTGATGTGTAATGAATCCAGAATGTATGACATTTTTGTTATTTTAATTGCATTACAGAAAATAAAGAACTTTATCACAATATTCTAATTTTCTGAGACAGTCCAGTATATATAAGCTTGTGCACCTCTGATCATTTTCCTTTATAAATAAATCATTGGTTGTTCGGATCAGCAATTTCCTGTAAATATATAAAATATCAGACAAACACAGTAATATCTGAGAGGTGAAAATAAGTTTAAGGATTTACAGAAAATGTGCAATAATTGCTTCAACAAAAGTAGATAGGTGCATAAATTTGGGCACCCCAACAGAAAAATGACATCAATATTTAGTAGAGCCACCTTTTGCAGAAATAACCTCCTCTGAACGCTTCCAATGAGGGTCTGAATTCGGGTTGAAGGTATTTTCGACCATTCTTCTTGACAAAACATCTCCACTTCAGTCAGGTTTGATTGGTTTCCGAGCATGGACAGCCCGCTTTAAATCACACCAAAGATTTTCAATAATATTCAGGTCTGGGGACTGAGATGGCGATTCCAGAACACTGTACCTGTTCCTCTGCATGAACGGCTTAGTAGAATTTGAGCAGTGTTTGGGGTTGTTGTTTTGTTGAAGTATCCAGCCCCGGCGCAACTTGAACTTTGTCACTGATTCTAGAACGTCGTTCCCAAGAATCTGCTGATACTGACTGGAATCCATGCGAACTTGAACTTAATCAAGATTGCCAGTACCTGCAGTGGCCACACAGCCCCACAGCATGATGGAACCACCACTAAATTTTACTGTGGGTAGCAAATGTTTGTCTTGGAATGCTGTGTTCTTCTTCCGCCATGGTATGCTCCTTGTTATGTCCAAATAACTCAATTTTAGTTTCATCAGTCTACAGCACCTTATTCCAAAATGAAGCTGACTTGTCCAAATGTGCTTTAGCATACCTCAAGCGACTCCGTTTGTGGCATGTGCGCAGAAAAGGCTTCTGCCGCAATACTCTCCCATACAGCATCTCCTTGTGCAAAGAGCGCTGAATAGTTGAACGATGCGCAGTGACACCATCTGCAGCAAGATCATGTTTTAGGTCTTTGGAGCTGGTCAGTGAGTTGAGTTTGACTTTTCTCACCATCCTTTGTCTCTGCTTATCTGAGATTTTTCTTGGCCTGCCACTCCGGGCCTTAACTAGAACTGTGCCTGTGGAATTCCATTCCCTCACTATGTTCTCCACAGTGGAAACTGACAGCTGAAATCTCTCAGCTAGCTTTTGTATCTGTCCCCTAAACTATTATATTGAAGAATCTTTGTTTTCAGGTCATTTGACAGTTGTTCTGAGGCTCCCATGTTGCCACTCTTCAGAGAAGATGCAAAGAGGATAACAACTTGCAACTGGCCGCCTTAAATACCCTTTCTCATGATTGGCTTCACTGTGTATGTAGGTCAAGGGTCAATGAGCTAACCAGACAAATATTGCTTTCCAATAATTAGCACTAAAGGTCTTCAAATCAATAAAATAACATGGGTGCCTAGATTTATGCACCTACCTACTTTTGTTTAAGTGATTATTCCACACTTTCTGTAAATCCTATGAACTTCATTTCACTTCTTAGATATCACTGTTTGTCTGCTATATGATATATTTATCTGAAATTGCTGATCCGAACAACCAATGATTATATATATATATATATATATATATATATATATATATATATATATATATATATATATATATATATATATATATATATATATATATATATATATATATATATATATATATATATGGAATAGAATACATGTGTGAAAATCAGACTTGTTTGATTTCCATATTTGAAAAAAATACAGTATTATGCAATTAACTGAAATATTATAATGTTAAATAAAAAAAATACATTTAATTAAATCAAAATCTAATTGTACATAACAATGGTCACTTTATCGCTTTTGTCAAATAAAATAGAATATCAATTGTTGTTTAAATTAAATCATCTTTTTTTAATGTTGATTTTGTATTAATTGTTTTCATTCATGACCGGGTGCCCACATCTGGCCCCTAACTCACTTTACGTTGTCTTCCAAAACAAATGCAATGGCTAACATTTGGGTACCAAACCTTTGTTGGAATATTGGAAAGTATTTTTTGTCATAACCCATCCTACAAACATTAAAGTGATTGTCAGCCATTTAACTCCACTTGTGAAACAAATATCTTTGATCTGTACTCCATTTGTGCCCAGAATATTCTGGTATAAAAACCTCAACAGTACTGCTCAGCTCCAGTTATTGTTTCACCCATCTCACAACTCAAATGTAAACAAACACACAAAGGAAGGAAGTCCAGGGGTCTCCAACGTGGTGCCCCCTAAAAACACCTGAGTAGCCCACGAACTGGTTGAGGAAATATATCATGGGACATTGTGATTTTCTCAGAAATGTATTTCTAACTGGCATGATTTTTAGTGGTTGATAGAGCCTTTTTTAAACTCTAATAAATAATTACAACCTGGTAATAACATAGTAATAAAAAAGGTTGGAGACCCCGGCTCTAAACCTTCAAAGCAGAGTTAATGAATTAAATATAACAAGAAGCCCTAAGTTCAGACGTAGCTAATGTTCTGTCCACTTTCTCACTTTCCCGCCCTTTCCTCAGCCTTTTTCCATGCAGGGTGGCGCCAATTTTGGAGGGCTTTGGGGGGCTTTTTGCGTTCTAGCCAGTGGCCTGACGCTAACATCACAGGCGTTGGGTCTTTGCACTCAGATCTGCCATTGCAACCCGATCGCCGCTGACTGTTCGTCCAACCGACTCGCGGAAGCCCCCCAGGACCTACCACTGAATTTGATCCAACTTAACCTGAGCAACAACGAGATCCGGAATATGGCACCGAAAGGATTGAGTGAGTTCTTGCAGCTTGAGGTTTTGGACTTGAGCGACAACCAAATCTCACACGTGGATGATAGCGTCTTGTTGGGTTTGGTGAACTTGGCGGAGCTCCGTTTGGCACGCAACCGACTAAGGCTGCTACCAGTGGGTACGTTATCCGGCTTGACCAGGCTACAACTTCTGGATTTGAACGAAAACCAAATTGCGTTCCTGGAGGAGGACACCTTGTCAGGATTGGAGAACTTGGTAGAGCTCCGTCTAGCACGCAACCAGCTGAAGCTTCTGCCTGTGGGCTTGTTAGCAGGCTTGACTAGGCTGCAACTTCTGGATCTAAGCAACAACCAGATTTTAGGCTTCTTAGATTTCACTTTCCACGATTTAGCTAACCTGCGGGAGCTAAAATCGTTCGGCAACGACGTAATTTTCCTTACCCGTCGAGCATTTTCCGGATTAACCGATCTTCACCAGTTTCTCCTCGACGCTGGCAATCTCACTTCAGTTCCAACAGAATCCCTCACCTATCTAGTTCAGTTGACCGTTTTACAACTACGACATCTGGATTCTGCCCACTTGTCAGATGAGTCTTTTCTGGGCTTGCCTCGCCTGAAAGAGCTGGTGCTTTCTGATTGGCCAAAACTGGTGACGATGTCTGCAAACAGCCTAGCCGGCCTCAATCTGACGTCGCTAGCTGTTCAGAACTGCAACCTGAGCGAGATCCCATACTTGGCATTGCAGCACCTGGCGTACCTGGTCCTCCTGGACTTGTCTGGTAATCCGATTGGCTTCATCCGAGGCAACCAGCTCCGAGATCTTCTCCGGCTTGAGGAGTTTCGCCTGGTGGGGGGACGGTTGCGCCGCATCGAAACATTCGCATTCCACGGTTGGGCTCATCTGAGCTCATTGGACCTATCGGAAAACCTCTTAAGCACCCTGGAGGAGGGTGTCTTCCACTCTCCTAGCGCCCTCCGACATCTCAAACTGGAAGGAAACCAGCTAGCTTGCGACTGCCGTCTGCTTTGGCTAGCGCGCCGACGCCGGTTTATAAATTTTGGTGAAAACCGTCCAGCGTGCCTAGCTCTCCAGCAGCGGAAATTTCTGCACAAAGCAGAAACCGTGAAGCTGCTCACCTGCGAGCCTCCTCAGATTTGCCGGTCCCGACCTGGCCCGGTTAGCGTGGAGCAAGGCCACACGGTACTGTTGCACTGTAGCGGCGAAGGCTGGCCACAGCCGTCCGTGGTCTGGATGGACCCCAGGCGGAGAATTCTGACGGAGGTGGGCGCTGGAACTATATTAGATACTTTAATAATATGTAGAAACACATCAAAAGATTGCTGAATCATTTCACGGGCCTATTCTGTTTTTTTCCTGAAGTTCCTGGCCTGAATTTAGTCCACAAAATGATTTAGAAGCTAATGCCTGATTCACAGACATAACTACTCATGCTAATGCTAGCATTGTGAACACAACTGCTAGCTGCCAGATGCTAATGCTAGTTAGTAGAAAATGAAAATAATGTAAAATGTTTAAATGTGCCAATTACTGGCAGAAAAATCTTTATGATTTGGCAGCTACTGACAGTCAAAAACCACTGCCTATATAACTAGCTAAGAAGTTTAGCTGCTAAAACCTTTTATATACCTAAATAAGTTCTCAAAATACTGAAAAAAACGTCAAATGTTTCTGCGGCCTATTCCACGTATTTCCGACAGTCCCTGGCTTATACTTAGCCCACATAGCTAGCTAAAGGATTAGGCGGCTGATGGCAGTTTAAAAAATCTGAACTACCAAATGCTAATGCTAGATTTGAGGAGATGGCTGCAAACTGTTGATGCTAGTGTCTTTGCATTATTGCCATTTTGGGGGTTTCTGAGGCCTTTTCTATTCTGCTTGGGCAGTCACTGGCTTGGGTTTAATCACTTTGTTGTGTTGCCTTTAGATGCATTAGTGAATGGCTTTGGTGGCTAGTTTTGCTTTTTCTGCTAGTGTGTGTGACTGTTCATGCTTGTGTCTTTGTATTATTGCCAGTTTTTTTGCATTCTTTTGTCGTTTTTTTTAAAGCCAGGGATCTCATCTATTTTATTCTGGCTTGGATTTAGCCCATAATTTTGCTAACATTGCCAGTAGATAAATTAGCAAATAGCTTTGATGAATGTCTTCTGTTTAGCTATTGGGTAAATGATTTAGCACCAAATGCCAGTTTCAGGGACCTTAACTATCAATCCTAATTCTAGCATTGTAAACAACGCTGCTCGTGGTAGTGTTTTTGCACCCCATCCAATTACAGTGCCAATTACAGGCCCGAGAAAATCGCAATGATTAAGCGGCTGATGCCAGTTTGCCATGCATAGGTTAATTAAAGATCTCAAAAAATGTAAAGAGCGTTAATTTTTTTCTGGTGTCTCTGGTTTGGATTTAGCACACCTACCTTAAGTATTTATTAACTCATGCCGGTTATACCAACCTTAATCACCAATGCCCACATAGTTAGCAAAAGGTTTTAGCAGCTAATGTCAGTTTCCTGCCGGTTTTTTAAATGAATCTGAATCCAAAAAGTACTGTATTTTCCTGACTTATATGTCGCAGTTTTTTCGTAGTTTGGCTGGGGGGTGGGTGCGAAATTATTAACACATTATCACCTGGTATATCATTTCACGTGTTATTTTCACACTAAACCACAGGAGGGTGCTCTAGAACTGTGTTGATCGTTTCAACCTTGCTGTGTCGTGCCGAAAAATGTCCCCCGTGTGAAATCCACTCCCTTAGTACATGTCACTCCCCAAACATTACTTCAATGATTTGTTATCTCATTTGTGGGGTATATTTAATACAACAATAAACTACAGAGACTTTGCACATAGAATAAAAATCACTTTTGAGCAAGTTGAAAATATTTACTTGACTAACATTCGCACTAGTGATATTTCACGCGGGGGGAGATTTTTTGGCATGACACCGATAATTCATAAAAGCAAAACAATCTATAAAAACAACTGAACATAAATTAACCCGAAAAAAATATTCTGCAGATTACATGCTGCATATAGTGAAATAAGCAGCAGAGAGCAGCGGTGACGTAAGCGACATAGAACAGGATAGTGACAAAGATGAAGATTTCATTGGATTTAAGTCAAGTCAAGTCATTTTTACTTGTATAGCCCTTAATCACAAAGAGTCTCAAAGGGCTGCACAGGTTATTGCAAACCACAGACTGTTATTACACCATCCCCTGATCTAAAACCTACACGAGGGCCCTCAAAAACCTCAACATGAGGAAAATGAAGTAACCTTGAAAAGGGACTGCACATGTGGTAATCCCCCTTCCAGGATGACCAGGCTGCAATGGACGTTGCAATAACAAATAATACACAGATATTGTCAATAAAAAATATAGGATATTCGTATGCTATAGAGTAGAAGTGTGTTTAAGCTTAGATTTAAACATTTCCACTGAGGTTGCTGATCGGATCTCAGGGGAAGAGCTATGCTAGCTAGCTAAAGATATATGAATAACACCTAATATGTTACGTGTTTACTAAAGTTAACAGGCATGTAACAGGCATTTATACTCTGGATATGACTTATGTATGTTTTTTCCTTCTTAATTATGCATTTAAGGTGGTTGGACTTATACTCCAGAGCGACTCAACCCGGTAGTTAAATTTCCAAAATTTTCAGATCTTTTTAAATTTTTTTAGGTGGGCCGGATACGAGTGACCGCCAACGATTCGCTGGAGGTCCGCTACGCCCAGCCAGCTGACGCCGGCATCTATCGCTGCGTGGCTAGCAACGCGGCAGGCAATGACACGCGTGTCGTGGAGCTCAGGGTTCGAGTACTTTCCGAGAAAAGACCTTTTCACCTTAGAAGCTGGCTGGCCGCCATGTCGTCGTCTTCCTCCCCGGACGTCAAAACGCTCCTGATCGCTGCCTCCATCGGCTTCCTGTCGTTTTTCTGCTCTGTCAGCTTTTGTTTTGTTGCTATTTTCTTCTGGAGTAAAGGAAAAGGGCAGATCAAGCACACTGCTAATATCGCGTATGTGCCGAGAAGCGCCGTTAGTAGCAGTAATGGCGGCGCTGGCAATTATGTGGAGACTAGCCGGTTCACCATGAAACTAATGTGAACATGTATCAATAAAGTTTTTTTTATATCAAGTTGTAACAAGAATGCACGAATAAACAACTGATAAAATGTCCTTGATCTCCTTCCCTTTGCATAGCTCTGAGAAACCCTGTAGTTTCAGATGCTATAGTAGGCTTTTTCGACAGTTTTGTGTGAACACAGACAGGAATTTTGAACTGTTTATAATTTCCTATAAAGTAGGGGTCACAAACTCAATGCCCTCTGGATGATCATTTGAGGCTCCTGCCCTAATAAGATATTTAAAGAGACATTGTCCATTATATGACCATTCGATGTTGTATGCATGCAAACTCCACACAGGAAGTTTCGATCTCATGACCTCAAAACTGCGCCACACACGCGCCAACTACTGCACCGCCGTGCTGCCCCATCTTAATCATGTTCCCCTTAAAAAGGCTGCCAAAGACCAGCTACAATATGCAATGTCTCCCTTGTTCGAGTTCAAGGGCTGGCTTGTTGTTCTGCTTGCAGAGCCTGTTAAGATAAGTCTTGGGGCTTTAAATATGCCACTTGGTGCTACATGAACTTAATCTATTTATTTGATTCATACTGTATTTGTTTTATTGTTTATTAAAGCACAATTTACATTGATTATTTGAATTTGAATTTAAATTAATTGTATTTTTTGTTGATTGGATGGACTTTGATTATTTGGTGATCTGATTGGTTGTTTTAACAAAAACAATAAATATGACGTCACTACAGTTACTTAGTACTTGAGTAATTTTTTCACCAAGTATTTTTTTTACTTTTACTCAAATAAGTATTTGGATGAGTGCTTTTACTTCTACTTGAGTAATATGTTTCTGAAGTATCTGTACTCTTACTTGAGTAAACCTTTTGGCTACTCTACCCACCTCTGTATGTATGTGAAGAGAAGTCATTTTTAGATGTGTTTCAACTGTCCCTGTACCCGTCAGCCATCATTAGGCTAACATTTTCTCCATGTGGTTGTTTGAGGTCAAAATGAAAAAGGGCAGTATCCTATATATGTGGCATCTATAATACTCCCCCAATTAATAGATCCGACAGAGCGCTAAGTCACGCCAACCACAGTTACACTATCCATGTATGACACGCGGAGCAATTAGAGCGGCTAAAGAACAGCAAGCGACAGTCGCTATTCCAGGAGCATAGCCGTATCATTTCCACCTTATTAGGTAAACTTGTCTCAAAAGACAATAGAAAAGGGTTTCAACTATTATTACAGAGTTAAATTCATGAGATAAAGGTCTCCAAAGACGCCAATAACGTTTTAAGGGTGGATGTAAAATGTTGGCTATCTATGAGGAAGTCATAAGCCCCGCACCAACTACACATAGAAACAGATTTGTGAGAGATACAGAATAAGAAGTTTGATTTAGAAACACAAGAAAGTCACACTTTACAAAACCACAGGGCCCTTATTGCTATTGTGCAAGGGCGAGCAACAGTAAGTCCTGTGCGGGGGCTTGCGTTTGGCGAACCTACAACGGTTCGGAGCAACGTGAATCATCCTGCCCTCCCAAACAGACTACGAGACTTGTCATGGATGGTGGCTCATGAGGTTCTCTCAGTCAGAGCCGTAATGCACCACCGAAGAATGTCAGCGACTTCGACATGCCCTCGACCTGCCTGTGGCGCCCAGGAGTCGGTGAGGCACCTTTTTTGTTTGTGCAACGCTGCTGAGGACTTGTGGACAATGGCCGACCAACTAGGAAAATTCCCGGACTTGCCAGCAGGGGAGGTCCCTGATGCACAGTACGTGCTTTACGGGGTGAGTCGGTCGAGGAGGTCTCGGAAAAACTTTGCCAGGGATTGGCTCACTCTCGCCGCCATCAAGGACGCCATCTGGACCTCCAGAAACCTGCCGGTATGGAGGTGCAGGCAGATCCCCCCAGTGGCTGTGCTCCAAATGGCTGCAGATACCATACAATCTGCGAGCGGCGGGCCTAGGACGCAGCCATAAAGAAGAATCGTCTGCACCCACCCGGAGGGGGGAACCGGGGCTACACTGTAGGGGTCCCGGCAGCAACGGCTTGGGTTGTGGAAAGTAGAAGTAAGAAGGGAGAGGACCCACAAAGAGGACTGGAGGATGCTGCTTGGCAGGGTGGGATGGCAAAGCTATGCCCTTGCACAATAGTATTGCCCTTTACACGTTGGTTAACTACTGTTAAAAGATATTAACTCTGAAATTGTTTAATTGATGTTGAAAATGTCAGGAAAAAATGTTAAAACGTCATATCGTCACGTCATATTGTCAGATATAACAAAATTGTGAATATGCTTGATGGCTGTTGAGATTGTCGTGTTTGTTTTGCTGCTGTTGGTGTCGGTGGATTTGTTCAGACCAAAAACAATCGACTTTGGCCTGGACGGATCTATTGACACTAACAAAGATGTTATATAACGAAATTGTGAATACGCTTGATTGCTATTAAGATTTTCGAGAAGGGTTGTTCAAATCACATTGTGTTTGCTGTTAAACGTCATATTGAAATATAATATTGTTAATGTGCTTGATTGCTGTTGAGATTGTCAAGATTGTTTTCTGTTATTACTGTCAATAAATTTGTTCAAACCAAAAAGAATATATACAAATGAGTGACCCAGCACATCAAATTCACAAAATGAGCGCTGCCATCTTCACCCGTTCCAAGTATCCGGCGAGGAACTTATGGAAACTACATCACAAGCCTCACAAAGGAACGGCACATCCTATCCATCACGTAAATACAAGTTTTACTTTAATTACGAAACGCCTTCACTTGTATTTGTTTTTGTCATATACTAATGAGGTATGCTAACGAGAGCGCAGTGATATAACCAAAGAAAGTGAAAGTATAGATGCCGCAGTAACTTACAAACTTCCATACCTGTCCTCCTGTACGTTTTTGCCGTACAAAGTACGTTTATTATGCATTTAAAGACGTGTACGACGTACAAGAAAATCTGTATGGAAAAATGCAAATTTGTCAACTATGGGTAACATCCAGTATACAGTACACCGACTATCACGAAACGGCAAATCAATCAAGTCAAACGAGTTCGCCGCGGTAACCTCTATCTCTGTATCGTTTTTTCGTATTTACTAAATTTTTGAACTTTTTTATAATAAACCTCAATCATGTCGAGCGAATCAGTATCTTACAACAACATGTCAATTAACAATACATATGATATAACGACAGCACGGCGGCGCGGTGGTTAGCGCGTGTGCGGCACAGTTCTAAGGTATTGGGAACCTCCTGTGTGGGTTCAAATCCAGCTACCAGCCTACCTGTGCGGAGTTTGTATGTTCTCCCCGTGCTTGTGTGGGTTTCCTCCGGGCACTCCGGTTTCCTCCCACATTCCAAAGACATGCATTTCAGGTGGATTGGCCGGTCCAAATTGTCCCTAGGTGTGAATGAGCTAGCGAGTTGTCTGTCCCTGTGTGCCCTGCGTTTGGTTGGCAACCAGTTCAGGGTGTCCCCTGCCCACTGATTGCTGGGATGGGCTCCAGCACCCCCGCGACCCTACTGTCGCTACCGAGGATAAGCGGTGCGGCTGATGAGATGAGATGATATAACGAAACACATGTACAATACAACATGTTTAACTTCATGAATACACACGTTTGAAAAATAAATATGGTGTTTTGTATTTTGCAAGGGAAAATATGACAGTTTGTAAAGGCATGGAGCCGTGGAGGTTGACAGGTATGAACTTCTCTCACTGCCAAATAACCCAACTAACAGCAGCATACACAAAATAAAGCACTTATTGTAGAACAATTAACCTAGTTTCGGTTCCCATGGATCCTGTGCACGTTAAGACGGCGACGCCGCTAAAATGCCATGAATTGTGCGTTCCAAAAAGGGGCAGGGCTGTCGTCTGCCTCGCGTTCTAATTGTCTGAAAACAGCCCTGTCCGAGTATTAATTGATCACATTTTGACTGTTACAACTGTACCCGGGCTTTCATCAATAAATGGGGGTTCATAACACTCATAAATAGGGTGTTTATTTTTATTACATATTATGTACATTTTATCTGTTTCTAAAAAAACTGTTTTTACAATGAGAACTACTGTTGTAACATTGGATTGTCGAGGGGGACCTCTTTTTCAAAACAAATTATATTAACTTTTTTTTTCGCACACATCACACACGCTATACATAATACTTTAAGGAATTAAATTTTTAGGATATATTTTCTTACTTAAAAAATGTGTTTTAAAAAATTGCTTTATTTATTTAGATGCGAAACATTATTTTGGAGACGCAAATCATTACCGGAGGTACAACTTTTAACCCGGAACAAAACGCCTGCCGCAAGTAAAAGCTAATTTGAAAAGACTGTTATGAGCTACAAATTCCTCATTTTAAACGTTTTTGTCCTCTGAAAACAATTCTTATTTGATTATTTGTTACTTACTTACCAACTCGAGAGGATAGTTTTAAACTCGCAAATGTAGAATTTTGAATGAAATCCATATAGCGCTAACAACACACTCGGTCGGTTAGCCAAGGTAGCTTTCTGTGTGTTTTTTAATGCAAAAAATGAGTCTCGCAGGAGCCCGCGAGCCCCGTAAAACTGCGGGCAATCGCATGTCCAAGTTGCTGGACGCGGAGGAGGAAGATGAGTTCTACAAAACCACTTACGGTGGTTTCAATGATGTAAGTCGTGGTTAAATCTTTAGAGATGCATTTTTGACTGTCACGACCCGTAGAGGATGTTCAGGATATTCAATGTTTGTTTTGATGGGAATTTAACTGTTCTAATTGATTTAATTTCTATGTAAAGGAATCGGGAGATGATGAATACCACGAAGATCATTCAGACACTGAGGATGAGGTGGACAGCGATTTCGACATCGACGAGGGGGACGAGCCGGACAGCGCCCAGGAGGACGACGCGCCTCGGAGAAAGAGTCGAGTTGTTACGAAAGCTTATAAGGTACACCAATTGTCCTACGACTTATTGCATCACTTAAAATTAACTGCTAACTCAATGTAACCGCCCTAGGAGCCGGTGAAAGTTGCCAAACCCAAGCCCAAACCCAAAAGACCAGCGGAGGAAACAAAAAAGTCTGAGAAGAAACCCAAAGCAGAGCTCAAGCGGAGAATTCCACAAGAATTCCAAGACTATGGCGGTATGACTTCAACAAAATATTTTCTTTACACCTTAACAGTCCTGTAAAAATCTCCTGAAATCCCAATCCAAGACGTACCCAAAGAAAATTGAATGCTGTTCTTGAACCATTTAGAGAACTGAACTCGAATGTTTTCATTCTCGTTTTGCAATCAAATGCCTGCAGATGTGTAGCATGGGCATCATAGCTGGAAAACGCGTGAGATGCTTGAAGCCTTACCTGGTACCTAGTCAACATTGATTACAATCTGAAAAACTAAACATTGTATAATACACATGTTTACACATTTTTCCAAGTTTAGCTGTTTATAAAAGTAACCAGTTTTCTACGTTACTTTAGCCACTATTTTAGCAATTGTGAAAGATGTGTAAAAATGTTTGACTTCTAATTCCAGAAGTCAAATCAACACACCTTCACGTAATAATGGTGCGTAAAAATGAATCGCAACTTGCCTTCCGCACTTTATTTTTGGCTCTGATTTGAATACACCCCCGATGAATGGCATAAAATTATGTTAGAAATTTCTTTGGCTTAACAATCCGTTGATTTGGTTACTATTGGCAGAGATATATCCGGACCCTTTGGAGATGATGTCCATTTTATCAAACGGGTTTGTTTAGGCTAATGTGGGCTGTGGTCTGTCGAAAGAAGCTTTCCAATGATATATGGCATGATGTATTTCAGTGATTTTGTGGAAGTTTTAAAATCAGTTTTTAATTTAACTGTCTCCCCCCCTTGTGCATCTACCTGCTCCATCAAGGTACGAGGTCTGGTCATGTCAGACCAAAGGTGAATAAAATTGCATTTTGTATATTTATTTGCGATTCCCTCATATGCACGTAATATACAGATTAGTAGCCTTACTATCTTTTCTAATGTTAAAGTTTTCATCTGGGGTATCGGGGATCCGGAATTAATTAGCTCGGGTTTCTATCTCCTCCTATACGTCTATTTTACTCTGCAATCCGGACTTTAGAACGGATTCATGTTGTATCCTGGGGGTCTACTTGGGCAAAGAGAATAAAATGATGCAGCATCTAAAACAAGCTTTTCTCTCTTGTAGCCCGCAAATCGGTGCGCCAGTCCACTAGCGAGCACACCCGCAAGACCAACCTGCGACTGCAGGAGCGCCAAGATGCCCCTCGCCGCCGCCGAGGAGCTCACCGCGACCGGCCCCTCACCCAGGAGGAGCTGCTGGCCGAGGCCAAGATTACTGCTGAGCTCAACATTCGATCACTTGGTATTGCTTTGCTAAAATGCAGGGAAAGGCTACATCTTTGAAAGTATTTATGTATTTGCCTGCTCTTTTAGAAAATTACGAGCGCCTGGAAGCGGACAAGAAGAAGCAGGTCCATAAAAAGCGCCGCTTCGATGGCCCCACCATCCGCTACCACTCGGTCTTGATGCCCATTGTCTCACAGTCTCTTCTCAAAGAGGAGAACGTCGATGTGGAAGGGTACAATTACTGGTCTCAAACCGTTTGTTTATAATCTGATCACCGGAAGCAATTTAGTTTGGGATGGTTTAAGCAGTTAATCTCTTTATTTCATATCGTATGACGCACTAAATAAATCTCAGATGATTACAAATGATTATGTAATTTGAAAGCAGTCATTTTCATTTGAGAGGTTTTATAATTTGTTGGCATGCAGTCCATTAATAATATGTATCGAGTTTCACTTTCGGAATGTAAAAATCCTGTGGTACGTCTACCTACGAATTTAGTTCCTTCTGGGAGTAGCTTCGTAATCTGAACATTTTGCAAGTAGAGACGCGTTTTGAATGTTAATTTCCTAGGCTGTTCCAAGCCCCGCAAAAAAAAAAAAATATATTATTATTTTTTCAATCATAAACAACCTTCAGAACATGAAACAAATGCATGTTAAAATTAGATTACAGAACAATAAACCTAAAACAAAAGCTAAAACGTCTTTACTTTGGAATTAATGAATCATTACTGCATCCTCCTCCCTGCTATCTTCCCGTAAACGCTTTCTCATCCTCGCCTCTGAACTCTGAACTGTGATGGTGACACGAAAGCATGCTGGGATTCACGCATGCACCGTATTGCCAGGCAGATTTGAAGCGATAGAAAGTTTGTTAACGTTTGGAAAACTCTGGTAGCCACTAATAGCTGTGCGTACTGCCTTTGTTACTAAAAGGCAATATTTTCCTATTCAGGTACTACGTTACCTGAAACTTTGTGTGTGTAGGGACATTCGTAAATAAGGTTACCACGTTAGTGCTGTCAAGTTAACGCTTTAATGTCAGAATCGGAGTTGTAAAGCTGCGTTAACGTCTGAGTTAAAGCTTTAACATATGTATCAATGTTTTTCATTGATATGTAAAATGGTACTACTGTAAAGTTAAAGCTTTAAAGCTGCTTTAACTGCTGAGTTGAAACCGCAAAGCTGTTCAACCCAGGAGTTAAAGCTCTGACAAATCTGTCAATATCTATTTTTGTAGTACTGTCAAGTTAAAGCTTTAATTTCCTTACTGAGTTAAACCTTTAAAGCTGCTACTACTTATTTAAGGCTTTAATGTATGTATCAATATCCATTTTTGTCATGACAAAATAGTGGTACTGTCAAGTTAAAGATTTCAAACTGCGACCACTCTCTTATTATGCTTTTACTAGAGTTAGAGCTTCGAAGCTGCTTTAAAGAAATCAACGTTTCAACTGTATAGTTAAAGCTTTAACCTCTGAAAAGACATTACACAAATGAAATGGCAATGGGAATAACTACTCCTTTCTATCTAAAGGTTGGACCAGGACGTCGCTTCAACAGCCCCGGCAAATCCGGTCACGCCGTCCCAGCAACCTGCCGGAGGCGGCGGCCTCTGCTCGCGGACGTTTGTGACGTTCAGTGACGACGTAGCGTTCGAATGCGCATTTCCGCGCAGCGCTCAAGCAAGTCGTCAGATTCCGGCGCAAGAAACATGCCCCGTCACCCACAAGGCGGCGCTATACCGGGATCCTGTCACCGACATCCCCTACGCTAACGCTAAAGCCTTCCGCATCATCCGTGAGGCTTACCGCAAGTACGTGGCCGCTCACGGCTTCCCCAACACGGCAGGGGGCGTGGCCAGGACCAACCGTCACAGGAACCCAGCCAAGCAGAGCGGGCTCGCTACGTAAATGGGATTTTTCTTCTTACAAGGACAAAATGGAAACTGCACAACAGATTTATGCCGTAGATTAAATATTGGGATGACTCCACATTGAGTGGATTAACTCTTGCCTTTTTCTGTCCATCTCTATATTTCTTTCAAAGAACTTGCTTTTTGTACTGTAAAACTAAGAGGTTTTAAATAAAAATGCCATTTCTCGTACAGTATTATCTGGACATTCTGTTATTACATAATGTTGATATTCTCTGTGTATTGTCTCAGGGATGTGATTTTTCCGACTAGTCGAAATCCCGACTTTTTCACTTTCACTTTTTTCACTTGCGTAGCAAACAAATTAAAAATCTGACTAAAAGTTCCTAAAATATGGCTTATTTCGTTTTCGCGATCCGACTTTTCAAAATAGACTGAAGCGACGGAAGATATGCTAAGATAGTACTATGGCGTTGATCGGCTCATACATTTCATTTCCTGTCTAACGGCCAATCAAAACAATCGTTGCATATGAGACGCTTCGCTCACAACAATGTCGGTTGTGGAAAGGATGCGTCACATGTTCGAGAAATTGATAAAAACGTTAAAAATAAGTTCAGATGGGAATGGTTACAAAGGAAAACCTTGCATATCATAGGGAAGAAGGAAGTGACCACTCTGCTAAGTGATTTTATTCAGAAAATCGATATCCCTGGCAAAGCTTTGTGCACGTGGTGTAATGAGAAAATTGATTCCGGATCACGGGGATGCAAGACCCTAGAGGCTCACACTAAACGCAAGAAACAAACTTCTATCGCTGGAACTTTCGGATGTGAATCAAAAGGGTCCAAACCATATGGACTCCATCCACTGTTTACATCGACCGCTGCACCTGTTGCGATCGAGCGAATAGCACCACCGAAGCAACCCGTCCCACTCGCAGACAGGGTTGTCAATCCTGAGGTAAGATCCAACACATCTGATTTGCTCAGTTTGTGGTCGGAAATTCACATGGAAGTTGTGCCTAAAGATATTTCTTTCACGATGCTGGGATTTCAGGCGGAAAATTCAATTCCATTTACCATGGCACCAAAACTTGTGAATCTTGTAAAAGAACTAGCAAGGGATCCAAAGGCGCTAAATGGACTTTCTATGGATAGGGCAAGTTCATCTTACAAAATGAAATATGGTCTCGGTGAAAGCATGGAAGAAGAAACTCTCGAGCAACTCAGAAACTACAAGTTTTCAATGAACATTGATGAATCGACAAGCACGAATCTCCATAGAGTTTTGTGTGTTCTTGTCAGCTACTATTCTCCCTTGATGAAACCTGGCCTCTCTCAGCATAGTCCGTGCTGACAGTCAACTGGTATACGATGAAATATCACAGTTGATGGCATCCAAGAAAATCCCATGGAGTAACCTGATGTCAGTTCTTATGGATTCTTGCAATGTGATGCGGGGATCAAAGTCAGGTGTGGAAAGAAGACTTTGGAAGGGTCCTGCCCCTCATCTCTTGGATGTTGATGGCGACACCTGTCATCACATCCAAAATGCAACCGTCCGATTTTGCAAACCTTTTGCTCACAAGGTTGAAGAGCTGCATGCCGACCTCTTCAATGATTTCAAGTGGTCTACCGATTTGAGGGAAGCCCCCCAAGAAATCTGTTTCTTTACGGCAGTACCGTTCAGCATGCCAGAGAGATTTGTTAGCCATAGGTGGCTCTCAAACTATGATGTTTCTTTGTCAAACCTGCGGCTCTGGGATGTGTACATAATGTTCTATTACGCTTACCTCACAAAAGAGGACAAATCCCTGTACATGCAGACTCTGATACAAGTACTCCACAAGAAGGAAGTGTCAGAAGAATCAAGGAAGAGGATCAGAGAGATTTGGTCAACTGTCTCCAAAAAGAACATGACGGATGAAGGGGAAAAGAGGAAAATAAGGATATGTGAGAAGATTTTTTTTCACATGATTCAATACCTTGCTTGTACTGAACTTTTATTGTTCAGTCTTGCCACTGTTGAAGAACTATGTGTTGGTATTTGAATCCAAGACCCCATTGATCCACAAACTCCATGATAAGCAGCTTGATGTCTTCAGGAAGTTTATTGCTTGCTTCGTAAAACCTGAAGCAGTGATTGGAGCCAAGCCGAAGCAGATCAACATTGAGGAAAATGTGTTGCGTTTGAAGGACTTTTTCTATGGTGGGGGTACATCAGCTCTAATGAAGGATGCTCATAGACTCTCAAATGTTCAGCAGTTTCAAGAAAATGTCAAAGAGGCATGCATCAGCTGTGAAAAATATCTTCAGAAGAAGTTGCCACTGGACAACTAGCTTCTGGTAGCAGCATCAGCAGAGGACCCACTTTAGAGGCCACAGCAAGACCTTGGGACTGTTGAGAAATTTGCCCAGCCTAGTGACCAATGTCATTGATCAATATCAGTTGAATGCTCATGAACTTGAAATCAGAGGTTACCAGGTTGACTCCAGCCTTCCTCCCCCTCATGGCAAGGAAGGAACTGAACCATCTCTTGATACCTGGTGGACAGAGGTGTTCAGACAGGGCACCTACCCTACCTTGTCACAGATGGAGAAAGCTCTGATGAGTTGCTTTCACGGACCCCAGGTGGAAGGAGCTTTCAACACTATGTGCAATGTTCTGCACCATAAAGCCTGCAGAATGCACATCTCCACATACAGTGCTATCCAGACAGTGAAGTATTCACTTAGAGTCAGGAAGAAGTCTGCCATCCAACAATTCAGAAGAAAATACCTTATCATGGACCCTGTTGATGGTAGGCTCTGCTTCAAGATCAGGACTTCCAGCAAAAGGTATAGAGAAGAGCTACAGATGACAGAAGTGGAAATCAGAGCAAAACAGGAGGCATCCAAGGCAGAGGCAAAGAGGAAGATGCAGGCAGCCCAGAAATTTGCACGGAAGGCACATGTCAGGGCAATACGGGAAAAATGTTCAAGTCTGAAGCGAATTTGAAACTGAACACTTTTTCAGATGTAATAAATTTCTCTGTTCTCGTTCTTGTTAAGTGAAGTGTTCAAATGTGAAGATGGTCAAGTTTATAAGTGAATTTGAAAATAACTGATAACATTTTCCGCAGAAATAAATTTCTCTGTTCTCATCTTTGTGAAGTGAACCAAACATTACAATTTGAAGAATATTTCATTTTTTATGTGTATGAACTGAACTGCATTTGAACTGACCTTGCAGTATTTTACAAAAAAATCAGGTATGTGGGTAAATTGTTTTGTTATTCAAATCTTCTGAAGATGTTACTTAAATGATTAATTTAAGCATGGTTTTGGACAAGTAAATTGCTTAAACCCCAGGAGCTTGGACCCCTCGGGGGGCCTGCGGCCCCCAAACCCTTGGCTAGGTTTCAGACTTTTCTCCTCACCTCAATCACATCCCTGTGTCTGTTGATACCCTAGCAACATCCATTGCAGCATGGTCCCCCCGGAAGCACTGCTGAGCTATTTTCCAAACAATTCCGCAGGCACCTGAACTGTCCTAAGGGGGCATTACCTCATGTGTGGATCCGTCTCGAGCTTTGTTCATTTTCCTCATCCTGAGGTTTTTGAGTATTTCCTTGTTTTCATGTAGGTTTCAGATCAGGGGAAGGTGTGATGGTAGTCTGTGCAGCCCTTTTAGACTTTTTGTGGTTAAGGGATACACAAATAAACATAACGACCCTACAACTCCAAATTTGCAAGGGATTTGAAAAAGCACTTTATAATCCAGGGCGACTTATACATAAAAAATACTTGGCAAATCACTACTTTTCTATTTGAAAACCCCTGTCATCAGAGCTTCTCCTCTAACATAGTTTGTTAAAATAAACCCAATACAAGTTACATATCACTAATTTTATATTAGACAAACCTTGTAATAAGAGCTCCTCCATTAACCTGCACGTAGTTAAAACCACCCCAATACATGCGTCTAATCACTACTTTTCTACTGGATGAACCCTGTCGGAGATCTTCATCTAACCTTTAATATAGTTCAATTAAAAAAACACAATAACTGTGGCAAATAACCACTTTTGAATTGGACCATTCCTGTGATAGGAGCTCCTCCTCTATCCTCAACATCGTTCTTCATCTACGCAATATGACTCATTCGGCTGTAAAAAACAGCACTGATTTCTTTGTTACACTGATGTGCTTCTGAAGTAAAGTTTTTTGACGTTTGCATGCTAATGATGTCAACATGATGTCTTCTCGGTGGGCTCTTCTTAACGATGACTCCGAAGGAAAAAAAAAATCCTTCGCTGAGCTCAGTTATTAGATCCATCCATCCATCTATTATCAGCACCACTTATCCTCTGTAGGGACGCGGGGGTACTTGAGCCCATCCCAGCTATCTTCGGGCAGTGGGCAGGGGACACCCTGAACTGCATGTTTTTGGAATGTGGGAGAAAGCTGGAGTGCCCAGAGGAAATCCACGCAAGGATGGGGAGAACATGAAAACTCCACATAGGAAGGTTCGATCTCATGACCTCAGAACTATGCCGCACACGCGCTAACCACTGTGCTGCCGTGCTGCCCCAGTTATGAGATCCCTTTTGAAAAAAAAATCACAAAACCAAACCCTGATCTCGATTTCAATAGGAAGTTCCAAAATGGACGATCCCGTGAGATGGAATTTTGCAGTTAGATTCTGTAATACAAATCATAAAGCTATGTTCTGTAAAAAAATAAAAATAAAATAGAAAGTGCGGTTGACTTGCCAATAAGTTACAGCGTTGACGGTCATTGTCGACTTTCGGTGTCAAGGTTGCATTTTTGGAAGATGACACAGGATGAGGTGGGCGAGAGGTTAAGGCGATGGACTGCTAATTCATTGTTTTCAGCACTCATGGGTTTGAATCCCATTGGCATCGGTGATGGCATACTATTTCTTTAAATATGTTGTTTATCCTGTCAAAATCGCAAAACTTTCTTTCAAGAACTCAAGTCAAGTAGTTTTCTTTGAAATTGTCTCACATGTTAGGATAATGTGTCATTCCTTACTATGTCTTTGTATCCAATTCCTGTCAATGATAGGTTAAACTTTGCTAGGGAATCCTGTGTTGTGAGGTCAGTATTGCTGAAATGTCCTACAGCATTTTAAATCCAACAGCAATATTTTGTCTTTCTCATCTTTTATTTGCAAAATAGCATCACACTTTATCACATAGCCTCAAATTTAAAAGAAAGTGTTTTTTGAGGAAGAAACAGGACCATGTGGCCGAGAGGTTAAGGCGATGGACTGCTAATCCATTGTGCTCTGCACTCATGGATACGAATCCCATTCTCATTGATGGTGGTACACTATTTCTTTAAATATGTTGTTTATCTTGTCAAAATTGAGAAACCTCTTCCAAAAACTCAAGTCAAGTAGCATTCTTTGAAATTGTCTCATGTTACGATAACGTGTAATTCCTCACTGTGTATTTGAATCCAATTCCTGTCAATGATAGGTTAAACTTAGCGAGAGAATCCTGTGTTGTGAGGTCAGTATTGCTGAAATGTCTTAAAGTATTTTAAATCCAACAGCAATAGTTTGCTTTTCTCATCTTTTATTTGCAATATAGCATCACGCTTTATCACATAGCCTCAATTTAAAAAAAAAGTTTTTTAAACAAGTAATAGGACGAGGTGGCCGAGAGGTTAAGGCGGTGGACTGCTAATCCATTGTGCTCTGCACTCATGAGTTTGAAACGCATTCTTGTCGTTGATGGTGTACTGTTTCTTTAAATATGTTGTTTATCCTGTCAAAATTGAGAACTTTCTTCCAAAAACTCAAGTAAGTACCATTCTTTTAATTTGTCACATATGTTACGGTAACTTGTCTTTCCTTACTGTGTATGCTAGCGAAAAATGTTTTTAATGCGCAGTGGTTAGCGCATGTGCGGCACAGTTAAAGTCATAGGAACCTCCTGCGTGGGTTCAAATCCAGCTCCAGACTTCCTGTGCAGAGTTTGTATGTTCTCCCCGTGCTTGCGTGGGTTTCCTTCGGGCACTCCGGTTTCCTCCCACATTCCAAAAACATGCATTTCAGGTAAATTGGCCGGTCCAAATTGTCCCTAGGTGTGAATGAGCGAGTGAGTTGTCTGTCCCCGTGTGCCCTGCGATTGGCTGGCAACCAGTTCAGGGTGTCCCCTGCCCACTGCCCGATGATTGCTGGGATGGGCTCCAGCACACCTGCGACCCTACTGAGGATAAGCGGTGCAGCTAATGAGATGAGATAAAATATTGATAAACGGGTGACATAAAAACAAAAATAGAACCCCGGGATACAAAATGAATTTGTTCTCAGGTTAAAATGCCGCAGGGCAAGGGATTGAAATCCATGGTCATTAGTGAATGCGTTCCGACCACCCAGAACTTTGAATAAAAACATACATAATTTGCACCGCTTATCCTCAGTAGGGTCGCGGGGGGTTCTGAGCTATATTCGGGTAGTGGGCAGGGGACACCTTGAACTGGTTGCCAGCCAGTCGCAGGGCACACAGGGACAGACAACTTGCACACTCATTCACACCCAGGGACAATTTGGACCAGCTAAATAACCTGACATGCATGTTTTTGAAATGTGGGAGGAAACCGTAGTGCCCGGAGGAAACCACGCAAGCATGGGGAGAACATGCAAACGCCACATGTCGAGGCTGCAATAGTTGTGCTTGAATCCTAAACCTCTGCACCGTGGGGCTGCGCGCTAACCACTCACCCGCCATCCCGCCCGAATTAAAACATTTAAAAAAAACAAAATAATCTATTTTAAGTATTACTTTTGTGTATAGAATGTGCATTTGATTCAATAAAGCAGACATACATGTAAAGGATGAGTAGAATAAATTGAATTTTATTTATCCTTGGGGTGAAGTCGTTTGAGGTGGTACAGTGGAGTGGGTGGGTGGATGCTGAAGGGGGGGTAGACTTTCAAGGATTTTAGACTTTTTTAATAATAGTCTCAATCTTTGATTAGTTATGCTCATATATCTTAGCGAGGGTTAAAGTGTGTGTTTTTTTGTTTATCGCAAGCTTCATTTCCATGGTTATCTAGTTTTTACTCTCCACTTTAGCATCACTGCAAGCCTTAAGAGCTGTAGAGAATAAATACAGAACAAGACTACAGAAATGTATTGTCGACTCGCAAAGTCTTATCAGGCACATGAAATTCAGATCTGAATGAATAGAAAGGCATTGTTGGAGGTAGTTCAGCCAATAGCAAACCTGCATTTCCCTTAACACTGTAAAGTATAACAGTCGCAAGGCGAGGGTGCAGTATCCAGGGGTCTATTGTAAGTCTGTGTTTATGATTAGAACCGTTTGGCACAAATTACTCGATTAAGTTATATTAGCAAGACATATTGTGACTAACCTTTTATTTATTTATTCTTGAATCCCATCAGCACAACACACAACCCTATCGCCAAATTGTTTCACAGTTATTTAATTCTATTAAATTTTACCTCCGACCAAAT
The DNA here is from genome assembly GCF_059441175.1 of Urocampus carinirostris. Lineage (NCBI taxonomy): Eukaryota > Metazoa > Chordata > Actinopteri > Syngnathiformes > Syngnathidae > Urocampus > Urocampus carinirostris. The sequence continues at coordinate 6,454,166 of NC_142350.1, read as the reverse complement.
AAACACTCGGCAGCGTTATCCTTATCCTTCTAGTAAGGCAGTTGCCATGGTGACAGAGTGTAGGTGGTGTACTGTGCTGTACTCTCTTTTGCACCGCCCCCCACTCACGCCCCCCATCCCCTCAATCCTCCTAACCACGTCAGTCATTAAGCCTGGCTTGGATGTAATTTTCTATGTACGTGGAACGGGACAAACGTCTTTCAAATATATCAACTGTCACAAGCATTTCGATTTATTTTTTAAACTCATTTTAAATCTTGAGATTATTTATCTTTTTTCCGTGAACCTCCCCCCTATCTAAAGCTATTCTTTAGTCAGTGGGCAGCGCTGTCCACTTCTAAAAATACAAGCTTGCCCGTCATCCAAGTTCTTGTTCTCGTGCACATTTTATTTTTTGTAGAGAAGTGATTGTGTTATCAGTTTCCATGGCGATGCAAGTGAAAAAAGTGCAAAGAAAAAGATGCGTCGTTTAGTCAATATTTTGGTGATTGGGGCCCAAAGACAAAACCCTGCGTCGTTTCGTGTGATGGTTATTGTTGAAATGAAACCGTAACGGAAGCCAGAAAACAAATCCTTTAAAGTAGGGGTCTCAAAACCTTGGTCTGGGAGCCATTCGTGGCCTCACCATAAAACAAAAAACGTAATCTTTGAGATTGATGCTAAATTTGGGAGACATCAAAATTCATACACTAATGTTTGAGATGGATGTACGTCTGCACTGCAATATAATTGGCTAGCTGCTTCCTTGTTTGGCTCATGTCAGTGATTTCACTACAAGTTTTAACAAATGAGCTGATTCATATAACCAATTTTTTTCACACCGAACGCGAAATATTTGATTCTGATTAAAACAGGAACTAGGGGGAAGGAAATGGTCACCCCTGAAGCTTAAGGAACAGTGGCTGCACCTTGCATGTAACTTTTGGGTCAGGCCAAGAGATCATCACCACGTTTAAACTGAAGTATAACACAATGGATGCATCTTGCAGGTATCTTTCGAGTCGGGGAAGAAGATTGTCACTGATGTCGAATTAAAGCTTAAAGGACAGTGGATTCACCTCACACGAAACATTTGGGGTGGGAGAGGAGATGGTCACTGGTGTTGGACTGAAGCTTAAATCTCCAACGTGTAATATTTGACCACTAGATGACACTGTGTTGTCTGGTACACAACGTGGCAGCGGGCTGCCGGACAAATGTGGCGCTGATTTATAAGTGGGTCCTCCACTGTGTTAAAGAACTTAACATTTCTCAACCAATGAAATGAACATAGGTATGATGGTTCATGTATTTTTGCCTGATATCCAAATCAACTTATTTATTTACTGGATGATAGAGGCAGTTAATATTACACACAGTCCCTTCAAAGGACACTGATTTCACCTTGAACGTAATATTTGGGTAAGGTGTGTGGATTATCCGAGCTGTTAAACTGAATCTTAAAGTACAGTGGATGCACGTAGCAGGTAATTTTCGGGTCGGGAAACGATACTGTCACTGCTGTTGAACTAAAGCTTAAAGGACAGTGGACGCACCTCACACAAAACTCTTGGGGCAGGAGGAGATGGTCACCACTGTTGAACTGAAACCTAAAAGGACAGTGGATGCACCTTGCAGATAAATATAAAATAAAAAATAGCAATGAGCCCCGCGACCCAACTGAGGATAAGCGGTGCAGATAATGGATGGATGGATGGATGAATTAGCAATGAGCGATTGTCACATAAGGGTAGGAGTTCAAACTAGGAGATACCATGATCATGAAGGTGGTTGTGGAACTGAGGCTCCTAGGCTTTGTAGCGTATTATGATTGGATGCATTGTTTCTATCAAAAGTGATTTCTAGATTAATGCTAGGACCTTAGCTTGGCCTTTTGGCTGAGAGTAAGAGTCCCGACTCCTAGGCTTTGATTTTTGCATTCTGGAGATGGAATAAGAGCTTGCTCTGTCCACTCCACGCATCGGCCCGGTATTGCAGTACCTCCGGGAACGGTGCGTTCGCAATGATCGCAGCAAGGCTTTAGGGCTAGGACCTTAGCTTGGCCTTTTGGCTGAGAGTAAGTGTCCCGGCTCCTAGGCTTTGTAGCGTATTATGAACTGACCGATAACGGATAATGGATAATGAATAACGAAGATAGCTAAATAACCCTTAAAAACCCCAAACCCCACTCCAGTTGTCATTTGAGTTCTACCGCGCACTTTCCAATCTCTTTCCAATAAAGCAACGCGGTGGGGTTTCCACCAACGGGAGCGGAGCGCTCGCAATTACACCCTTTTGTCTGTGGTGGGAGGTGCTTCCCCCCTTTCTGCTTTCTCACACTGTCTCCCCCCGCCGGAGAGAGGAGCATCAATTGAGCGAACAACTCTTCGTTAGCTGTCTTAAATCGTTCCGTGAAAGAAGACGCCGGTTCGGTACCGGACACAGCTGGACCGCATTGTGGATCTTTTTCCTCGAGCAGAGAGAAATGCAGCACGAATGTGGATGTTTACATTGTTTCTGAGCTCATCACCCTGAGGAATACAAGTGTTATTATTCATGCAAAACGGGAGCTCCGATTTCTTACAGGGGACTGTGAACGCATCATGAGAACAAGCAGGAGGCTGCAAAGAGAGCGTGCAGTATCTCAGCTGGTCCTCACTGGAGGAGACGAAGATGCTTTAGGTAATCGGATCCACGCAAGCAATTTCATGAGTGGGGTGTCACTCCGGGGGGACGAGTCAGTGTGATTCTGAAGCCCGCCACCGTCGCCGTGGCAACCAGCCCATCGGGTTTCGCATCCTTGGATGTGACTGAGCTGTCAAGGTTTCATCAAGGGAAACGAGTCCCCCTTCATTTTCGGGTGAGTACTGTACAAACGGATAGTTTGGCAGCGAAAATAAGCAAGGAAGGGGGGTCTTCCATCTGGACACAGACCGAATTCGCTAGTGAGGAACCCTCACACCCCCCCCCCCCCTCCTTTATACACACAGCTAATAATGTGACCAAGGCTATGTATGCTTGTATACATTTATAAAATGAGATTAGTTGGGATGAGAAAAAATCTTTAAATTGAGATGACTGTTTAATATACCAAGTCTGTTTCTACATTTGTCTACAAATAAATTGCAAACAAAGCCTATTATCTTTTTGTTTTTACTTATTTAAAACAACAATTAGTGAGTATTTTTCAACTAAGACAAAATAAAATTATTTTAATAAAAGGAAACTTGTATTGAATCATATTGCATTTATCTTGAATCATATTGCATTTATCTGAAGATAAGTAAAAACAGTTTTGGGGCATTCTTTAAGGGACTTTGTTTTGTTTTTTCCAGCAGCATTTTTTTTCCGTTTTTGAAATGACATTTCACTGTAGGTTTTTTTTAGAAATAATGTTTTCCTGTTCCTTTTTTTCCGTTGCTCATGTAGCGACCCTTTCATGCACGACACAAGGTTTCACAATCTCTGGGTTTATTGCCTGCATTCAATAAACAAAACAATACAAAAGTCAGGGGCTTCTGTTCACGACTGCAATTATCTTCAACGCTTACAAACTTATTTTAGCTACAGCAAGCAGACAACATGCGAGCACATTAATAATGAAACTTCGATAATAACAATGAACATAACTTTCACACGTACCTGCATTCAATAAACAAAACAATACAAAAGTCAGGGGCTTCTGTTCACGACTGCAATTATCTAAAATATTAAAGATACAAAAGAACGGGTCATCACTCAACAGGCCGCACCTCGTGGCGTGTTTGCATCAAAACACGTTGCATCTTCATTTCAAGCTGTATTGCTTAACCTCTTATTTAGTGCTTTTTTAATATACATCATTTAGAACAACTTATATATCTTTATATACAAAAATAATTTCGAAAGCAGCTCAAATGTCTAGCAAAATATGCATTTTTTTATCCAACTGATATTGGGCACATCTTACCTTCAACGCTTACAAACTTATTTAAGCTACGGCAAGCGCTGAAGCCCATAAAGTGCCAAACGAAAAGAACAGTCGCAGACGCCCATGACTTAACAACTGAATGAGGTACCGGAATATTAACAGTAATACAACAAAAACACAGATTTTGTGAGAATTCAAAAAAACATTCAAAACAATCAAATTTCAACTCTGTTACACCCAGAATTCTTTGTTTTTTATATATTTTATTTAAATTTCACAAGATATTTTTCATGTTTTTTAAATCTCATATCATCTCATTAGCCGTACCGCTTATCCTCATTAGGGTCGCGGGGGGGCTGGAGCCCATCCCAGCCATCTCCGGGCAGTGGGCAGGGGACACCCTCAACTGGTTGCCAGCCAATCGCAGGGCACACAGGAACAGACAACTCTTTCGCTCATTCACACCTAGGGACAATTTGGACCGGCCAATTCACCTGAACATACAAACTCCGCACAGGAAGTCTGGAGCTGGATTTGAACCCACGCAGGAGGTTCCCATGACATGAGCTGTGCCGCACAAGCGCTGACCACTGCGCCGCCGTGCTGCTTGTTTATTAAATATTTGTTTTAATTTTTTCGTAACAATATTTCTGCCGTCTTTCTGAAGATTTGTTTTTAGTGTCTCTTATTTTTTCATATTTTGGGGAAAATATATATATTATTTTCAATATTTTTTTCAGTTTTTCTGAAATATGTCTTTTTCTGTTATAGCAAAAATATTTTTAAAGAATATATTTTTTTCTGTTTCTCTTTTGGGGGAAAATTTTGAAATTATTCTCCCCCCCCCAAAAAAAAAACATTTCTGTTATCATAATAACATAGTTTCCAGTTTTTCCAAAAACTGTATCTTTCTTTCTGTTGCTATAACTTTTTGGAGTTTTTTTTTAATTTTCTTTTTTTTAAGAAAATGACCTTTCTGTCTTCGGGATATTTTTGAAGGGTTTTTTAATTATGTTTTTCCCATTTTTCAGAAAAACATTTTTCCTATTTTACTGAAAAATATATTTTCTCTGAATCTTTTTTTCGGCTGCTCGGGTTTTTCCTGTTTTACGACGAAAAAAAATTCTGGTTGTCAGACCCATAAGGGGTCAGAGAGCATGCTATATGTGTATTAATCATAAACATTCCAATTATATAAAAGAAAATGCATCATAACAAAGTTATAGTATCTATCGTCTTAACGAAAAAAATCTACTCAATTCTTAGCTCGTTTAAATAAAAAAGAGCAAGCACATCCCACGTGGAATGAAAAAAATTCATATCAATTAATCATGGAAACAGCGTGAGGTTTGAGCAGCAGCTATGCTGACATTTTGGGCCATGAAAGGGCAGCAGTTGAGTGTTGCCACTTTAAAAACGATGATCGGAATTAAACGTTGTAGTGCGACCAATCAGAGATAACAACCTTGGCGTGTTGTGTGTTGTAGCTGCATGGACGCTTCATCAAAATCGTGGCTGCAGCATCAGGGTCAGTTCGGGTTGGGCGGTCAAGTGGAGGTGTGCTGCGGTGGACCTGGAATTTTAACCCCAAGTAAGTGCATTGCAAACATTTCTTGTCATAATGATGTCCTCACATATTTTTTAGATGTTTTCTTATGTTTGTGAAAGCTTGCATTCACAGACAAGAGGATGCAGGCAAAAAAAGAAAAAAAAAATCTTTTACAGAGGGCAGGGGGCAGGGGCTCTAGAGCCACCATTACACATTGTGCGCACAAGCAAATTGTGCAATCGAGCTAAGTAAACTGTTTAAAAAGTATTTTAATGCGACACCAGACCCATCGACGTATTTTCACTTCAGTTACGTTTTCCCAGCGTCCATCCAGAAAATGTTATTAAATGCTACAATAGAAACATTTTCCCATTTTAAGTAAAATTTAGTTAAAAATTGAAGTAAAAACATTTGAGATTGAGAAAAATCACACTTAAAAAGAGCAACATATCATCAAGCTAATCTTAAAAAAGTTTTTTTTTACCAAAATAGAAACATTTAAATTTTAAATGAGGAAAATATCCAAATGTGCACTTGTTTGAATACAACAACATCTAGTGCTCAAATAATAAATAACAATGTCCTTTTAATCCCTTAACGCTCCAATGGCCTGCCGGTGGGCCATCAGACTGTTGAAAACAAAGTCGTGAAAATACTCACTGAAATATGTCATGCCACACATCATTTGATGATCACTTCTAAACTTACTCATCACAGAAACCTCACCATCAGTCTGAAACAAGAAAGCTGAAAACTATAATGCCGTCATAGCTCACCCAAGAAGTGCTCTCGTAGTTAGTTGATTATAGAATTTCCCGCGAATATGGACACGTAATATTCAACACCGTCCAGTGTGTCCACATGTGTAAAATATTTAAAACACATGATAATGCCGACGGATAATAAAAAAAATCCGCCTAAAAGCATTCCTGCACGATCCTTGGACCCTTTTGATTGACACCACTCTCGGCTAATTGCAAGCTTTTTATCACGGCCTATAGCCTGTGACAACCTACGATGGCCTGTATTGAAAACACATCATGACCTACTTCGGCTTCAAATATCTTTGGCCAGTAGTAACAGGATCAAATGATTATTGACACATTGGTTAGCCAATGATATCTGAAAAGAATGACGCACAGATATTCACTGTTTATTCGAATCATATACCCAAAATAAATGTGTGCAACACCATTAGTGATTCATTCTTGCACACAATTATTACAGGCAAGTGTGCACAACCATTGATTGACTTCTGGAAAGAGAAGTAAACATTTACAACTCTTTCAAAATGTCTAAAAAATTGACCAAAGTAAAATACACACTTGCAGAGTTTTAAATAGCTGTAAACTGGTGGTCTCCAAAAGGCCATTTTTGGAAACACCTAGATCTACTATAAGAAAAAATGTGTTAAATACAATGATTAGTTTTTCAGATTGTGATAAAATTTGACATGGTACCAGGTAAAAATTGAAGCTATTGTCTCACCTGTTTTCCAGCTGCAGGCATTTGATTGCCAACATTGTATTTTTTTAAATCAGGCTGTAATAAAAACTTTCTATTTTTGAATGTTTAGAATACTAGATGCTTTTCTCTCCTCAAAATGAATAAAATAGTAACAAGTTTGAGTAAAAATATTATAAAATTAGGGGGCGGAGAACAAAAATATTTTTTGGTAATGGCGTATCATTTTGGCGATTATCATTTTCTTTTTGCAATGGCGGTATTTGAAAAAAAAGCAAAACAAATAACTAAAATAAGCAATATTTTCTGACAATTGGGTAATAATATTAATTATATTTTGCAATGTAAGTGTAATCTTGTGATGAATTAAGTAGGAATATCATGAAATTCGAAGAAGAAAAATAGACGACATTTTCTGACAATGGGTAAAATTATTATTATCTTTTTGCAATACGAAAATGACATAAATTACATGACGATATGTCTATGGCACTGAATGAGTAAAGATAATTCTTATTTTTGAGAGTGGACAAAGAACCAGGTGCTTTTTGGAGTATTTTCTCTTTTGGAATTCTTCATGTTTTTTTAAAAATATTTTTCTTCTGCTGCTGTTTTTTTGTTGATGTATTTTTTTCAGTTTCTACAGAATATTTTTTTTCTGTTCATCAGAATAATATTTTCCCCCTTTTTTGGGAATATTTTTTTCTATTTCATTTATTATTTATTTTATAAAAGTAAAAAGCAATGAAAAAAATGCATTTTTCTGATAATCAAAAATAAGACCTTAATTTTTATATTATTTCAAAAATTCCATTATGTCCTGAAGTCTTATGATGATGAAGTTTGAAGCGTGAGTAAATCCGCGTAATCCACCCCCCCTCAAAAAATCATGCAGCACTGTAGCTAAGAGTAGACCATGTTCCCATGGCAACCAAACCACAGCTTACTTGCAAATCAAGAATTCCTAACCTTAAAAACAAACCAAAAAGACTTTTTAAAAACATGTTTCCCTTTTACATGACATCACTTGATTGATGTTACCTAACGTTTCAACCAATGGGAGGCGACCTAATGCAGCAATTTTCTAACACCCCCCTCACTGCACCCACCTCCCCTATTAAAATCTTGCCTGCTTTTTCTCCTTTTTTCCCTTTCTTTTTATATTTACTTGATTGTCGCCTTGGGGGGCTAAAAATAGCTGTGGTCTGATGTGTCACTTGTCTTTCTTTGCTCTCTTTGCATAAATGCACCCCCCAGGGACAAGTTGCCGCTTCCTTTTAATGTTAATGTCTCATTAGAAATTGGCCCCCTATGTTTCTTTACAGACAGAATCTGATTTTTATTTTTATTTCCATTTAACTTGCATCTTAGATTTACTATTATTTGTTTATTTATTTATTTATAGTCTTTACAAGTACAACAATTTATACAACTTATTTGATGCTGATTTTATGACATGCTGCGCTGCAAAACGAAAACTAATATCTATATTAATTACATTTTCTACATAATGAATTGTTCTCTTTAACAGGGATTCCGATGCCAACTTAGACTGATTAACAAAATGGTCATACAGGGTTACCCTAATCCTAACCCGAACCCTAAACAAATATTGTCAATTTTCATTTTTCAAACAATGAAAAAGTGTTTTATTTGGGTAGTATCTGTTTTCTCACTAGCGTAAAAAACACGATTAGTATCTTTACATACATTATCAAATATTAAGAAGACCTCAGAATATATTTTTAGTCTACAATCAAACTTATATATATATATATATATATATATATATATATATATATATATATATATATATATATATATATATATATATATACATTTCAATAATGTAATTCACTGTGCCCATAGTAATAACCCATTAATAACACAGTAACAATGAAGTAGTAACACCATAACGGTCATTACTGTATTTAAGATATTAATTTCAAACTAGTATACACGAAGCTTCAATGGCATGATTGACTGTATTCCTAGTCATAACATATTGTGTGTGCATTTATTTGTGTATACTCACATTATTTATATATTGTATATACACATATGTACACACATACATACATCCATACATACATACATACATACATACATACATACATATAGATATTTCCCAGGGGGATGAAAAAAGTATATCTATCAACCTCTATCTATCAATATATATATAGCTAAGATATATCTATCTATCTATCTATCTATCTATCTATCTATCTATCTATCTATCTATCTATCTATCTATCTATCTATCTATCTATCTATCTATCTATCTATCTATCTATCTATCTATATATGTATATATATATATATATATATATATATATATATATATATATATATATATATATATATATATATATATATATATATAGCTAAGATAATGTTGTTTGGCTTCTGCATTTAAGACAATTGTGTTAAACATGTTTCGTCTGCTTGAAAAGACAATTTGGCTGTATTTGCTTCGTCATACGTAATACAAGTTACCGGTAAATGTTATGATAAATTATTGAGCAGGAAACCATGTGTTCGAGACAGTCCATGTTCATAAAAGGCACCCCTTATTTATACTGTTTGTACAAATTCCTGGAGTGGTATCCTGGGGGCATGGCAGTAGACAGGAGAAGCTCCCCGCCGTTTTTTTGCGCCGGAATTATTGCCGTTGTTATCACTTTCTGCATTATGTTTCGACTTATTACTGACACTGAAGAAATTACCAATTTTGTGTTGATTTTCACCTAATACTAACTGTTTTTTCGGAGGCATACTCATACCTGTCAACCTCCACGGCTCCATGCCCTTACAAACTGTCCTATTTTCCCTTACAAAATACAAAAAAATATTTTTTTCCAAACGTGTTTATTTATGTAGTTCAACATGTTATATTGTACATGTGTTTCCTTATATTATATATAATGTTAATGAATATTTTGTTGCTCGACATGAATGAGGTTTATTATGAAAAAAAGTTCAAAAATTAAGTATCTTGGACGTTCACTGTAGAAGGAAAAAATACATGGAAATATAAATTCAGTAGAGTAATACATTTTCTTATTCAAATGATTAATTCATTTTCTACATTAAATTATTGTTGGTAATATACTGATTAAAGGGATAAACACAAACCTTGTAGCGAGCAGAGACGGAAGTCGTAGGCGGAGTGTCAAACAAAGGTGCCAACGAAAGCTGCTTTAATGACATTTAAACTTGCAATAACAAAACAATCACAAGAGTGGCTCGAGCCGGCCACTGCGGGTCCCCCTAGGAACTCGCTAACTAAACAATGGTTCCGTGGGTGAATTATGTAAAACCCACTACACAAGCCCCCACAGAATTCACCCATAGTCAAAGTCTCTGTGCCTGGTTGGGATGCTGACCCGGCCACTGCGGGTACATGAGCTGGAACAGCGGGGGGGTGAGAGCTTGTGGACTCAGTTGGAGAGCCCACAGGTGCTGGGGGCGGAGGGTCAGAGTGGGTACCCACGGGGCCGGAGGGTCGTGCCGCAGGAGGACGGCCGCGCCGTGGGGCTTGGGCCAGTTCCAATGGCTTGGACATATCCATGTGGGCAGGCTTAACCCTGTCCACGGAGACAGTCTCTGGCCTACCACCAATGTCCACGACCATGGTCTTGTCACCATGCTGCAGGACCTTAAACGGTCCATCATAGGGAGGGCGCAATGGTCCGCGGTGGGCATCGTGGCGAATGAAGACAAAACCAGCCGAGCGCAGGTTGGAGGGAACCCGTGAAACTGGCCTGCCGTGTCGCGATGTGGGGATAGGCACAAACGCTCCCGCAGTGCCCTGCAAGATGGACTTCTCCCTGGATGCGGCCCAGGGTGTCGTTGGGTCTGGGATGAAATCACCTGGCACCCGCAGCACTTGACCGTAAACCAACTCAGCTGAAGAGCACTGAAGGTCCTCTTTGGTAGTGGTCCTCAGTCCCAGCATGACCCAGGGTAAGTTATCGACCCAGTCCCCATCGGTCAGGCCGGCGCGCAGGGCCGCTTTCATCGAGCGGTGGAACCGCTCGCACAACCCGTTAGCCTGGGGGTGGTAGGCAGTGGTGCGGTGAAGTTTGACTCCCAGGCCTTCGGCAACAGTGTTCCACACCTCGGTGGTGAACTGTGCGCCCCTGTCAGATGAGAGGTCTGCAGGGGGTCCAAAACGGGCATGTGCCGATGAACGCCCGGGCCACATCGACAGCTGAGGTGGAAGTCAGCGGAACCGCTTCAGGCCAACGGGTCGTCCATGCCGAGGAACTCCCTGAGGCCCCGTGCTGTTGGCGGCTGAGGAAAGGTGGAGACGGCCTCTACCTTAGACGGTAGGGGGGAAGCCCCATCCTTAGTGATGAGATGCCCAAGGAAGTGGATGGAGGGTACGCCAAAAACACATTTCGCGGGATTTATAATCAGGCCATGCTGACTGAGCTTGGTGAAGAGGTCCCTGAGGTGCTCCAAGTGTTCCTCTTCTGAGGAGCTGGCAACAAGGACGTCGTCCAGGTAGACGAACACAAAAGGCATGTCCCTAAGCACTGAATCCATCAGCCGTTGGAAGGACTGAGCGGCATTTTTCAGTCCGAACGGCATCCTGAGAAATTCGAACAGCCCAAATGGAGTTATGACGGCCGTCTTCGGTATATCTGAGGGATGCACTGGTAGTTGGTGGTATCCCCGCACTAGGTCCACCTTGGAAAAGAGAAGTTTACCCGCCAGGTGTGCAGAGAATTCTTGAATGTGCGGGACTGGGTAACGGTCGGGCGTGGTAGCCTCGTTAAGGCGGCGATAGTCCCAGCATGGGCGCCAGCAACCGCCTGGTTTCGGGACCATGTGTAGTGGTGAGGCCCAGGGGCTGTCTGATCGGCGAATGATGGCGAGACGTTCCATGTTGGCAAATTCGGATTTAGCAGCTGCCAGTCTGTCTGGGTTGAGTCGTCGGGCCCTGGCATGAACCGTAGGCCCCTTGGTTTCAATGTGGTGCTCAACCCCATGTCTGGTCGTGGAGGCTGAGAAGGTGGGCTTCGCCAGACTGGGGAACTCGGCGAGGAGCCGGTGGTAAATATCACCGTCCAAGAGAGAGCTGGACAGACCCTCAGAAATCCCTTTGTTGCAGACACACGCGAGAGAGGAGAAATTCAATGCGTCAACGAGGCGGCCATTTTTCACATCGACGAGTAGTCCATTGGCACACAGAAAATCTGCACCAAGAAGAGGAAAAGCAATATCCGCAGTGACAAAGTCCTATGTAAACTGCTGACCCCCAAAACACACGTCCACTGTTCGTGTCCCGTATGTGCGGATAGGGGTGTCATTGGCAGAAGTTAATGGAGGTCCATGTGTTCCCCCCCCACATCGTCCACAGTGGCAGGGAGGACGCTCCTCTGGGCGCCGGTGTCACACAAGAACTTGTGGCCGGAGATGGCGTCCCGGATGAACAGTAGCCGGTTTCTTGCGCCTGCACTCACGGCCGCTACAGAGTGCAGGCCTCGAAGTTTCCCGTCACGTTGGTAGTGCAAGGGGGACGGCACTTCTTGGGCCCAAAACGTGCATAGTAGTAACACAGACCTGACACATTCTGATCGTCAGTGGCCACGCGTGCCTTGCTGGCTGGGGGCGTCGCACTTGATGGTGTGTAGGTGCGTGTAGGGGCCAGCACCTCATGTGTGTATCTAGGTGTGGCCAGGAAAAACCGGTCCGCTTCCTCTGCCAGTGCACGCGGATTTGTAATGGTTGTATTCGCAAGCGCCGTCTGGACATGCGGCGGCATGTGACGCAGGCAAAGTTCAGTAAAAAGAAAATTTGGCTCTTCGGTGCCAAGCAAGTTTAACATCATTTCCATGTGATCCGATGGCTTACTGTCTCCTAAGCCCTGAATAGCAAGGAGGCGTCGAGCACGCTCAGAACGCGACAGTTCAAAGATTCTGAGGAGATATGCCTTCAGTCCCTTATATTTATCCAGTTCAGGAGGGGATGTGATGAAGCTCACCGCTCTGGCTGCAGTTGAGCTCCCCAGAGCAGACACCACGTGGTAATAGCGAGAGTCATCATCAGTGATTCCGCGCAGGGCGAATTAAGCCTCTGCCTGTGCGAACCATGTTGCCGCCGATGACTCCCAGAACTCGTATGCCATGTCGGTATGCTCAGTATTATGCACGGCCTCGGAAACTTCCACGAGACTAATGTCGGGGTCACCAATGTAGCGAGCAGAGACGGGAGTCGTAGGCGGAGTGTCAAAAGAAGGTGCCAACGAAAGCTGCTTTAATGACATTTAAACTTGCAATAACAAAACAAACACGAGAGTGGCTCGAGCCGGCCGAATTAAGAGTCCCCCTAGAAACTCGCTAACTAAACAATGGTTCCGTGGGTGAATTATGTAAAACCTACTACAACCTGTCTTTTTTCATTTTCTCCTTTTATACTTCCTTTTTTTCTTAACTTCTTTATACAACATAATAATTCGTAATATAATGCATCAAAGCAAATGAGCCTGTTTGAGAGCCGGCTGTCTTTAATGAGTTGAGCCAAAAAAGCTGCTTCTCTAAAAAGAGACGGACTTTCACCACACAACTCAAACTCGTTTGACTTGAATGATTTGCCGTTTTCGTGATAGTCGGTGTATACCGGATGGTACCCATAACTGACAAATTTGCTTTCTTCCGTACAGATTTTCTTGTACGTCGTACACGTCTTAAAATGCATAAGAAACGTACTTTGTACGGCAAAAACGTACAGGTTGACAGGTACGCATACTTAACCTTCACTCAATGACAAGCACCACAACAATGACGTCATCTCGAAGCAACAAGATCTTGTTTGCCGAGATCGGGGTGCAGACGAAAACTCGAACCGCGAGACCAAAACAGTACCTGACGAAAAGTTTGGAGTGCGGTAAATATTTGTTTAAAGAAAAGTAATCGGGTAATAATGACATTTTCGTGTCAAAAAAGTTGCGTCCCGGGGACGCACGTTGATTTGACACTATGCGTCCCCAGCAAAAATAATGCGTCTAGGACGCAGGGACGCGGGAAAACGAGAACACTGCTGCAGGAGGGATATTGTCCACTCCTCCTCCACACAGACTGGATCCTAGAACCTTGATATGCTTCTTACGGAGACACTCTTTGGTTTTCCTGGCTCTGTGCTTCAGGTCGTTGCCGTGTTGGAAGACCCAGCCACGACCCATTTTCAATGCTCCGACTGAAGAAAGGAGGTTGTTCCCCAAAATCTCACAATACACGGATCCAGTCATCCTTACTTTAATGCAGTGCATTTGTTCTGTCCCATGTGCAGAAAAATACCCCCTAAGCATGATGCTACCACCCCCACACTTTACAGTAGGGATGGTGTTCTTTGGACTGTACTCTTCATTCTTCTTCCTCCAAACACGCTTAATGGAATCATGACCAAAAGTTCTATTTTGGTCTCATCTGACAACAAACTTTTTCCTATGACTTCTCTGTATCATCCAAATGGTCATATGCAAATTTAAGATGGGCCTTGACATGTGCTAGTCTAAGCAGGGGAACCTTTCGTGCCATGCTTGATTTCAAATCATGACGTCTTAGTGTATTACCTACAATAACCTTGGACACGGTGGTCCCAGCTCTTATCAGGTCATTGACCAACTCCTGTCGTGTAGTGCCGGGCTAATTCTTCACTTTTCTTAGAATGATTGAGACCACACAAGGTGATATCTTGCATGGGGCTGCAATCCGATTGAGATTGATCGTCATGCTTAGCTTCTTCCATTTCCTAACAATTGCTCCAACAGTGGACCTTTTTTCACCAAGCAATTGTACTGTAGCCTTTTCCAGCCTCGTGGAGGTGTAAAAGTTTGTCTCTGGCGTCTTGGGACAGCTCTTTGGTCTTCGCCATGTTACAAGTTAAACTCTTACCGATTGTATGGGGTGGAGAGGAGTATTTATGCAGCTAATGGCCTCAAGCAGGTGCATCTGATACAGGATGATACATGGAATAGAGGTGGACTTCTAATGGGCCAGGGTCAGAATTCTAGATCATACACAGGTGTTCAAATACTTATTTGCATCTATGTCACACAAATAAATCTTTTAAAAATGCATTGTGATTTCTAGACTTTTCTTTTTAGTTTATCTCTCTCACAGTGGACATGCACCTATGATGTCAATTTCAGACCCCTTAATGATTTTGAAGTGCAAATATAGCAAAACAGCAGGGTTTTACAATACTTATTTTATTCAATGAATGTATATATATATATATATATATATATATATATATATATATATATATATATATATATATATATATATATATATATATATATATATATATATACACATATATACATATACACAATTGCCTAATGTTCCCAATGTGCATGGGTCTTGCTAAAGTACCTGCCGGCTTGTTCTCTCTTAAAAACGATCCGGATTAATTGTTCTTTTCCTATACTGAAGTCAATTGTACAACTCATGTGCACTACAAGCATGTTTTTCGTTTTTTTTTTTTTTTGTTAACACCCTCTCCTTTGCGGACAATTTTCACCCCAATGTTGCGAATATGTTCGCGATCAGACGTTTCCTGTCCTCTATTTCCGTCCTTCGCTTTGACTTCAATGACTAACGCCAGCGAAAAAAAGATGCACAAAGTCATCGTGTGATTTCCTCCCAAAGCCGGCAAATGGGCCGCCCGCCAGTTTCTATTCTGAAAGCCGGGCTAATTGTTTGGTTTCCACAGCAACCGGCTAGCTCGCGTTTGAAGCGCTCAAAGTGGCGCTAAACAAGACGTCGTCCGCACAAAACGGGTCCTGGATCCGAGCTGTTTTTATTTATTTATTTATTATTTTATTTTTTTTCCCTCGCGACCTGATGAACTAGTGCGTGTTGACTCTTGAGGTCGGCCTTGTAAATTGCTGCATGTGTGGGCGGCTCCAGCCGCTAGCTAGCTGCGATACGGAGGAAGAAGACTGCCGAGTGGGTGTTAAGAGAAGCATACTTGCCACTTTGCATGCGTCTAACAATTCACCATCTATCTTTTGAGTCAGTCGTTGTTCAATGGAATCGTCATTTTTTGCAGACAAATATTTTTCCTTGAGACAGTACTTTTTTTACGATTAATTTGGAGTCGACTAGAAATTGAATAAACAACAAGTATTCTATCCTTTTTTTTTTGCATTAAATTGAATTAATTTGTCCTGATATCAACGTTGTGAAACATTGTATACAATATTTTTAGACATGGCACACCAGGGTTAAAATGTAATAAAGACTTAAGATAAGGTTTTTTAGATCAGGGGATGGTGAAATAATCGTCTGTAGTTTGCAATAGTTGGTGATCTGTGCAGCCCTTTGAGACTCTTTGTGATTAAGGGCTATCCAAATAAACATGACTTGACTTGACTTTAAAGAGAAAAATAAGAAAGGTGGATTAAATTGTAAATATTTTTGTCTAAGTAGTGCTTAGACACTGGCTTAAGTTATAACAATAGTGCCATGATTTTTTATTTATTTTTTAACGAAACATAGTGCAATACCATTTACGGGTAACAAAAAAAATTTAGCGGCAACAGACAATTTCCCACATAAGTCGCAAGATATACATTTTTAATGATTTGTGTGCTTGTTCAGGGTGGTGATGTCCCTGGGGTAGAAACTGACTTTGAGTCTCCTCGTCCTTGTTTTAAGAGGCCTGTAGCGCCTACCAGAGAGCAACAGGCCAAAGATGTGGTGGCCAGGATGAAAAGTCTCTTTTAGAATGTTTATGGCTCTGCCGCAGTATCGCAAGCCGGCAATGTAATCCAAACTGGGCAGAAAGCAGCCAACAACCTTGTAAGCTGTGTTTTCCTGTATTCCCTGTATATATTTTTTTCAAAATTATCAAACGTTTTGTCTGTCCTTCGCTGTCCTTCGAAAGTACCGTTTTGTTTGAGTAGCACTAGCAACTAGCGTATGTGATTCTGGTGTCGTTATCCTCTTTTCAAACATGTCACTTTGAGTTTGAAATAAAACTAAACACATATAAGTATACTCTTCTGAATTGTTAAACGTTTTGTCTGTGCTTTCAAAGCACCGTTCTTATTGAATGAAATTAGCAACTAGCGTTTGCGTTGAACGTCTTTTCAAACATTTAATTTGGAGTTTATTAAACTAAACAAATAAAAAGTAATTGTACTCTTCAAAATTATTAAACGCATCGTTTTATTTGTGAAGCATTAGCAACTTTCATGCATGTTTCTATTGTTTGTTAAACGTCTTTTCAAACGTAAAATTTGAAGTTTATTGTTAAACTAAACACACACAAAGTATTCTATCTATCTACCTATCTATCTATCTATCTATCTACCTACCCTGGTGATATCCCTTGAGAGGGGTGACCGACAGCAAGACATATACAACATATACAAAAACAAAGAAAATAAAAAGGGAAAAAGGAGCAAAAAACACACACAAAATGTTTGGACCATGGCCAACCCAAATGCACAAACACACAAAGAAGTTAAGCACCTCAGCACCCAAGTTGGTCATGCTTTTGTCCCTCCAGATGAAATGGGACACAAGAGAGCGGCCATGTCACTCGGGTCAGTGTGACACAATACACTCTTCTGTTTAACAGCAGGGCCCGACAGCTTTCACTGGTTTACCCCTGCCGCATCATACAGGTGCCCAGCCCATCCCTTAGAACGCGTCCAAACATCCCACTATCCTTTGACAACACTTCTCTACTCATTCATATCACCTACAAGAGTACTACTCCAGTTCTGTCTCTCACAATTTCATTTCTCAATCTATCCAATCTTGTCACTCCTAACATACTCCTCAAACACTTCATCTCAAAAACATTTAATTTCCTTCTTAAATCTGCGTTCAGGCTCCAAGTCTCTGCACCATACAACACAGTCGGCACAATGACACTCTCATACAGTCCCTTCTTAACACTAATACTCATACTCTTGTTGCTCATCACTCTCCTCAGAGCACCCAAAACCTTGCTTCCGTGATTCACTCTGTGCAATACCTCGCACTCCATTCCAACAACTGCAGCCACATCACATCACAACCCAAGTATTCTTACTCTTTTAAATTATCGAGTGTTGTGGAAAGCACTGATTTGCTTGCGTAGCATTAACAACTAGTGTATGCGATCCTGTTGTAATTAAACATTTTTTCAAAAGTATAATTTGGATTTTTAAATCTAAACATAGAAATTGTATTCCATCCTGTTTTGCATCAATAATTTAAGAATTCAGTCAGTCTTATTTTCTACTTCTAAAGGAAATCAACAAGCCTAATACTTAAAACAGGGGTCAGGAACGTTTTCCTAGTTCAGATCTACTTTCTTGTTCCGATTAGTGGAAAGGACTATAAGTTTCATAGAAAATCATGACCATAAAGATGTTACTAATATGTTGTTACACTAGGGACACAATCAATTGCATCACTAATATATAGTTTTATATATATATATATATATATATATATATATATATATATATATATATACACAGTGTCTGATATAACGTCTGCCTGGAGGCCCGGGGCGTGCATCTTTTCTGCCCGGGTGGCCGACAACTTTTTCAAGAATGAAAAAAAAAACAATCTTTCTTTTTTATTTTATTTTTTTTTTTTTTTTCAAATCAAACGTTTGTTTTATTCCGATTTCGAAATCTTTGTTCGGTTTGGAAATTTCAGAATTTCGGTTTGTTTGGCAATTTGCATACTCTGCAGCCAATGACAACCCTGCATCGAATAACTTCGTGCTTCCGGACTTTCCCGAGCGTTATAAAGTCGTGCATTTGCATACGATTTTCCAAAGTAGACGCACAGAGAACACAAGATAAATGGATACGTGGTTAGGAATCAAGCCAAAACCTCAGGCCCAGAAGAAAGATTCAAAAGAAGCTAACAAAACTGATGACGCTACAAAACGTAAACGTACATTAAAAGCATCGTGGAAAGATGCATGAATGAAAATGAGTAAATACAGGTACATACTGATGGCAGATGGAAAACAGCGATGTCATATGCATGCAATGAATGTTGGAAGTAATTTATAATAAACTTAATTTTAAAGTGTTGTTCTGTTACATATTCTGATTATCAGTCCTTAGTACTTTGCAACAATGGGGTTGTTTTTGCGATTAATCGTCTTATTGTGTTTCAAGTTGGGAAAAATGGGGCAGTCAACTTGATGGCTGGCCAGGCAACTTCTCAGAGTTGTTTGCCCTAGTGTTCGGTAACTTTTTGTCATGAGTTTCAGACACACACACATACATACATACATATACATTATATATATATATATATATATATATATATATATATATATATATATATATATATATATATATATATATATATATATATATATATATATATAGATAGATAGATAGATAGATACTTTATTCATCCCCATAGGGAAATTCACACTTCCAGCAGTCTACCCTGTTGTTTATTAACAGATGAACATGATGCCCGTGGGGTGCTTGTAGCGAAGTGGATGACGTCAGGCCAGTCCAAAAATTCGACATCCCTGCGGCAGATGGATAACTTTTCTTTGCGAAAATCCAGGGATACACCACCTCGTGTTAGCAAGTCCGTCCGCCTTCTCTCCGATTCCCCCCGGCTTTCGTGTCTCTGTTTAGCAGCGTTGAAGCCGGATTGCTCCGGGTAGCTCCGGGTGGCTACACGTTAGCGTCTGGAATGCTAAACGTGAGCCACGTTTCCGCAAAAACACAGCAACTGCGCTCCCTGTGCGCTTCGATGTTTTCCAAAAGCACTCGATGATGCGCTTCGATGTTTTCCAAAAGCACTCGATGATCTTATTTGGTCGTGAGTTCGCATTTACCATGATTACGGATGGTACCGAAGACTTATAACGCCGCTAGCCGCTTCGCTAGCTCCGGCTTTTCCCCACGATGGGCCCCTTCATCACGCCGGCACGAGAATTCTTAAGGGCACGCATTTCTTGTGCGTTAAAACCCATGTCCATAGGATAGTAGTAATCCATAGTGTAGTTGTCAAAACGGGAAGAAAAAACACCGAAGATAGGAGCAAACAATAAAACAACAGGGCAGCTGCTGGAAAAGGCAGCCGCTCGTGGCAGCGCCGCTTTGATCTATATATATATATATATATATACACACACACACATGCTGTATATCTCATGGGTTGTACACCTTTTTTTCATGGCCAAATGAAAGTCTAATAATTTTCAAGGATTTCAAACACCCGTACAAACCCTGATATATCCATTTATTTCTACGTTCATGGTACTGAATGTGACAAAATGCTCATTACCACTACAAAATGATTTCATTAATCTATTCATTCTTTCATTATCTGCACCGCTTGTCCTCAGTAGGGTCACGGGGGTGCTGGAGCCCTTACCAGCTATCTTCGGACAGTGGGCAGGGGACACCCTGAACTGGTTGCCAGTCAGTCGCAGGGCACACAGAGACAGACGACTCACTCGCTCATTCATACTTAGGGACAATTTGGACCGGCCAATTAACCTGACATGCATGTTTTTGGAATGTGGGAGGAAACCGGGGTGCCCGGAGGAAATCCACGCAAGCACGGGGAGAACATGCAAACTCCACACAGGAAGGTTCAATCTCATTACCTCAGAACTGTGCAGCACACACGCTAACCACTGCGCTGCCGTGCTGCCCTCATTAATCTTTTATTACTATTTTAGTAAGTTTATATCATTTTTGTGTTTTATGTGTCTTTTAATCTCACTTAGACCAATCACGCAGAGCGAGTTTTGCCTCTGTGCGCCAGTCCAGCATGGAAACGCCGCCCAATACCACCCCGCAGTCCTTCAGACAGCCGGTGAGAACCTCAGAAAATATCAAATGTATATTCTGGTTTAAACCATGTGGTAATTTCCTATGTTGCCTTGCTTTAATTGCTTGCTTATAGTTAATAATAGCCCTGCTCGTTGATTGGTCACAGCCATGCGTTTTAGCAACGGTGAATGCGTGCTACTTCTTTGCATTTCTGCTGCTATCACATTTTTACTTCTACCGTTATCATTACTCCAAGCTTTGGGACCCGTTGCGGAAAACCCTAACCCTAAAGTACAAAAAATATAGCATTATATTATTTATCGTCAATTGGTTGAGGCAATGCAACTAAAGGTAGCGATTGGTGTGGCTTCTTTGTATTTCTTTATTATCTCGAGCTTAGTTTCCATGGTTATCGTGTTTTGATTTTACCTCTAGCATAACTGCAAGGTTTGGTACTCATAGCTTATAAATGCAAGACAAATAACATAGTCTTGTATCGCCAAATCACAAAGTCTTTCCGAAGCACACGAGTTTCCAAACCGAAGACAAGGGTATTGTGGTAGGTAGTTCAGCCAAAAGCACATTGACATGTTCATGATACTGTGACGCAAACCGATAGAGGACATGCGTTTTATATACTTTTGACCAATCGCAGGAACGCATCTTCAAGACATAATTTGTCTAATGCACGAACATTACAAAATTGGAATTTTATTTTTTTGGCCCGCAAAACAATTTGTTGTTGAGGTTATATAGCCGGGAGAAAAACCAGTAAAGAGGGGCAGAAAAAAACACTTTATTCCACACCATATAGAGAAAATATCCTAAGGCATGGACACCGTATTCTTGGGTCCACTGTACTTTGAGAGCACTTTTTTCTTTGTGTAGCGTTAGCAACTAGCATACATGCGTCTGTTGCTGTTAAAAGTCTTTTCAAATGTACACATTAAATTCACCTGCTTTACATATGAACTGTTAAAGTGTTTTAACTCATCTAGTGATCTTTCAATAATGGGCAGAATAAAATTGAACAAAATCACCGCCAGTTTTGGTGAAAAAAATAGGGTTCATATAGATTTTACACGGTCACTTTCACATTTTCATCTTAGAGTTGATGCAACAACGATAAGAGAGCAAGACCTTTCAAGTCTAGAAAACAATCGACTCTTTAAAGCAGGGATGTCAAACTCAGTTTAGTCCTGTGGACTTTGTCTTATTAGGCGGGCCGGATCAGTAAAAGAATGTCAACTCCAAATTTTTAGCTTTGTTTTTCCTTATCATGCTTTATCATTCAGCCTATACTATAATCACAGATGACAAGGGATCTTTTCTAAAGACAACACATTTACCTACTTGCCAACACTACCACTTTACGCATAGACTACCGCTTTTTGCCCCTTGAAAACGACTATCACTTAAAAAAAATTTTTTTTTTTAAATCTACCGCTTTTTCAAATTTAAACAACAACAAACGTATTGACCCAAGACTAGTATTTTAGTCTATGTCGCTCTCTCACCGTCTTAAACATGAATAAACTGCTGCAATAATTGCATTGGAATCCCGTTTTTGGTTTTGCGCAAAATAATCTTCGCAATAAAATCTACTGCTTTGTAATGTCAAAAGGTTGGCATGTATAGATAGATAGATAGATACTTTATTCATCCCCGTAGGGAAATGCACACTTCCAGCAGTATCCTTGTGTTGAAAATAAAACAATAATAAGTAAAAGGAATATAATACATAAATACCCAATGTAACGTGTTGATATAGAGTATTTAAAAAGAGCTACATAAAATACACACTGTGATAAAAATGGGGTAATATGCAATGTGGGGGTGTGGTTTAATGTGGACTTTTACTCTCCCGGGTGGAGTATGCATTTATTCTCAATAATGGGGACAAAAAACTTTCATGTTTAGCATTGAATGTGTTTACTGGTTTATTTTAACAGTTGAGTGAATGCAGTTTTACACCTGAACCAACTCACCATGCTATACAAACTCAGCGCAGCCCTCTAACATCCATACTGAGCATATAGTTGGAATTAATAAAAAAAAAAAAAAATCAAAAGACGTTTGATAGAAATGGCATAGAGACTCTTCTTGTATACTCAGGAATTTATGGCGGGCTGGAACATATAATCCAATGGGTCGGATTTGGTCCGCGAGACGTGTGTTTGACGTACCTGCTTCAAAGCAGGGTTCTCAAACTCAATTGAGTCGGGGGCCGCTGAAGCTAGGCTCCGGATGAGGTTGGGCAAATGAGGTTTTCCACAAAAACTGCGCTGATAAAAACATTCTGCATTTTTTTTTTTTTTGTCACTGTAATGTGTAATGTAGCCAAAAACGGTTCACGGATCCCTTAACCACTTGGGTCTTCGGGGCACCACTTTCTGTGGTGTGTCTTGGGCAAGTACAGCCTAGCGGCGCCCATCACTCACTAGGCCATTTTTGGGTGTGGGGGTTTTCTCTCCCACAAGAAACAAATAGTACTGGCCTTCATGGTTACCAGTAGCAGGAGAATCCTCCTGATCTGTCTCAGATACAGCAGATTCATCATCTGGTTGCCGTTGTTGTCAGTGTAAAGCTTCCTCCCACAGATGAGCCGGACCTCGACATTGACAGGTAGCCGCGTGTGACAATACCGATACAAAATCCTAAATCACTGTTATAGTAAAATCCATTTGTTGGTACTTTTTCCAAATGATCGATGGTTCAAAAAATTGACAGTTTGTGCCCTTTTATTTCCGATTTTTCTTCACTTTTCAGAGTTTTCTCAATCGAAGGCTAAAGGGCTCCATCAAGAGGGCCAAAAGTCAGCCCAAACTGGACCGGACCAGTAGCTTCCGACAGATGATCCTACCCCGGTTCCGCAGCGCCGATCAAGAAAGGTGGCTCGATCTTCTTTCTATTCGTCTTTGTTCCCGATTCAAGTCTTGTTTTTTCCATTTTGACGCGAGGTCACGCCTCCGAGGAATCCGGTTGTTGTCGGACGTTTTTCTGCAGCGCTAACACAATTCAGTCACGACGCTCGAGGGAAGTTGAAGACGTCGAGGCGCGAAAGTGAAGCTATTGTGCTGACGCGAGCCACGGAAGAAAGAAAAGACATTTTTGGGGCAACTGTGCTTGTTTAACTATGTTAACAAAAAAGTAGCATAAAATGCTTAAAAAGGGACACCCGAGATATACATGTCTAAAAAGACAAAATATAAACCGTTAAAGGGACACTGTGTAATGTTTGACCACTGGATGTCGCTAAGTACAAAAAAGCACAAGGAAAAATACAACTCTACAGTGACTCAAGGAGACCAAACCGTTTTTCTTCTTATCTTATATTTCATTCTCAGCCTTTTGCAAAGAAAGAAATTAAAAGGGAAAAATAGGGAAAACTAGAAAAAGAAAGAAATTGGAGGAAAATTTAAAGAATAAAGAAAAATGGAAAAAAAGAAAAAAGAAAGGAAAGAGGAAAATAGGGGGAAACAACATAAACAAGAGAAATCAAAAGAAAGGGGGAAAAGGAAAAAAGAAAAAATGAAACGGGAGAAAAAACACAAATTCAAAACATGAAAAAGAGAGAAAAGTAAAAAGAGAAAACAAATAATGGAAAAGACCAAAAAGCTAGAAAGAAAAGAAAAGAAAAGAAAAGAAAAGAAAGAAGATTGAGAAAAAGAAAAAAGAAAGAAATAGAAGAAAGAGTAAAGGGAAAAAGGGAAGGTAAAAATTAAAGTAAAACGAGCATAGAAAAAAGAAAAAGGGAAAAACAAAAGAAAATAAAAAACTGAAAAAAAATGAAAGTAGTGCAAAAATGAAAAAATGAATAGAAGAAAAGGGAAAAGAAAAAAGGAAAAGACAAAAAGAAGCAAGATAAAAATAAAACAAAAAAGAAAAAGAAAGAGAAGGAAAAGGGGGAATGCAGAGAAAAAGAAAGATATACCAAAATAGTAAAAGAAAAAAGAAAGAAAAAGAAGAAGAAAAAAGTGTTTGATTTTTTGATCATGTCAAGATCATGTCAACTCTTTCTGGGTAATGCTCAAGTTAGTCAAATAAATTCACATTTCTTGACCTAAGATTTCAAAAATGTACGTTTATATGATAGTTCATATATTTTTGGCTTATTACTGAAATCAAAATTGTTTTCTTTTTTTAATGAATTATTTTTTTATTGAATGGAGTTTTATAATACTAGGAGGCACCAAATAATACACAATGTCCCATTAAGTTATTCACTTCCAGCCAAGTTACATAAAAATCTAACTTTAAATTATATACTTATGTCAGGGAGTAAATGAGTTTTCTTTTTTAGTTTCGGTTAAAATAAAAACCTCTTCGAAAGCTAGTCAGGCTGTAACGGTGACCCTAGCGTTGACCTTGACTTTCTGGCCCCGTTTGGACAGCTGCCTTCACAGCCGGCTTCCTGTTCTGCCCACGCTCGCTTAAATCTCTCGCATGATGCCGCAAAGTCCCACTTCACGCTCTGTCTTCCCGGCGCAGATGCTCAAACTATTTTGCCAAGCTCACTTTTGAGTTATTTTATCAATTTTCTCAAATCTATCTTATTCGTGACTGACATCACAAAAAAAGTACTGCTTTCATTCAATGAGCAGAAGCAGCAAAAAGCTAGTTGATTTTACTACAGTTTTACTATTTTTATTTGAATCCATCCACCTTTGAAATCCTAACCCTTAGCAAGCGAATGTCCTTAAAGGGACAGTGTGTATCATTTGACCACTGAATGTCGCAGTATTGTGTCATGCGACCGAAAACGAGTCATAAAAAAAGCACGGGGAAATTAGAAACCACAGAAACTCCAAGTGACCAAAACACACTATTTTACTTCCTCAGCCTTTTTGAGATTTCTGAGTACCTGTAGCAGCAAGATGGCGAACAATCATATGAGGTACCTTTAGGTAAGGGTTATGTAAATTAATTTTGTTTTCTCAATTTAAGAGTATTCTAAAAATGTTTGCTTATTACTTAAATCTACAGTGCATCCGGAAAGTATTCATAGCGCTTCACTTTTTCCACCTTTTTTTATGTTACAGCCTCATTCCAAATTGTATTAATTTAATCTCTTATCTCAAAATTCTACACAAAATACTCCATTATGACAATGTGAAAAAGTTTTTTTTTTCCTTTTTTTAATTTTTTAAAAATAGAAAACTAAGAAATCACATTTACATAAGTATTCACAGCCTTTGCTTAATACTTTGTTGATCCACCTTTGGCAGCAAATACAGCCTCAAGTCTTTTTGAATATGATCCCACAAGCTTAGCACACCTATCTTTAGGCAGTTTTGCCCATTCTTCTTTGCAATAAGTCTCAAGCTCAATCAGGTTGGATGGGAGACGTTTGTGCACAGCCATTTTCAGATCTCTCCAGAGATGTTCGATCGGATTCAAGTCTGGACTCTGGCTGGGCCACTCCAGGACATTCACGGAGTGGTTCTGAAGCCAATCTTTCGAGATCTTGGCTGTGTGCTTTGGGTCGTTGTCCTGCTGAAAAATCAACCTTCGCCCCAGCCTGAAGTCAAGAGCGCTCTGGAGCAGGTTTTCATCCAGGATATCTGTATATATTGCTGCATTCATTTTTCCTTCTATCCTGACTAGTCTGCCAGTTCCTGCTGCTGAAAAACATCCCCACAGCATGATGCTGCCACCACCATGCTTCACTGTAGGGATGGTATTGGCCTAGTGATGATCGGTGCCTGGTTTCCTCCAAACATGGCGCCTGGCATTCACACCAAAGAGTTCAATCTATGTCTCATCAGACCAGAGAATTTTGTTTCTCATGGTCTGAGAGTCATTCAGGTGCTTTATGGCAAATTCCAGACGGGCTTCCATGTTCCTTTTACCAAGGAGTGGCTTTCGTCTGGCCACTCTACCATACAGGCCTGATTGGTGGGTTGCTGCAGAGATGGTTGTGCTGCTGGAAGGCTCTCCTCTCTCCACAGAGGAACGCTGGAGCTCTGACAGAGTGACCATTGGGTTCTTGGTCACCTCCCTAAATAAAGCCCTTCTTCCCCGATCGCTCAGTTTAGAAGGCCGGCCAGCTCCAGGAAGAGTCCTGGTGGTTCCAAATGTCTTCCATTTACGAATAATGGAGGGCACTGTGCTCATTGGGACCTTCAAAGCAGCAGAATTTTTTCTGTATCCTTCCCCAGATTTGTGCCTCAAGACAATCCTGTCTCGCAGGTCTACAGACAGTTCTTTTGACTTCATGCTTGGTGTTTGTGCTCTGACATGCACACTCAACTGTGGGACCTTATATAGACAGGTGTGAGCCTTTCCAAACCATGTCCAATCAACTGAATTTACTGCAGGTGGACTCCAATTAAGCTGTAGAAAGATCTCAAGGATGATCAGTGGAAAAAAGATGCACCTGAGCTCAATTTTGAGCTTCATGGCAAAGGCTGTGAATACTTGTGTAAATGTGATTTCTTAGTTTTCTATTTTTAATAAATTCAAAAAAATTAGAAAAAAACCTTTTTCACATTGTCATAATGGAGTATTTTGTGTAGAATTTTGAGATAAGAGATTAAATTAATACAATTTGGAATGAGGCTGTAACATAACAAAATGTGGAAAAAGTGAAGCGCTGTGAATACTTTCCGGATGCACTGTATAATGTGGCACTTCAATAGTTATTACCACGACAAATAACACACGCTGTCGCTTTGATTAAGAATCACGATTGCTATATGATTATTTTTAGAGATAGAAATTGCCATATTATCATTTCTGCAACTGAAGACCCGCCTCCTGGCTCAGATTTAATTTTAATTCGGAATGTTTGGCCATTGTACAGTAGCTTATATGACCATGTATAAATAAATACTAGCATGCGTCTGTCTTCAAATACTATTTATGATTTTGATATGATGAATTCATGATATCCATATTGTCATATTATTGTTTCTGCAACTGTAGCCCCGCCCACTGGTTTTAATTTTAGAACAATAAGAAAAAATAAATACATTTTTGCATCAATGGAATGTTTAAAAATAAAGAGCCATAACAATAAAAATGATTTAAGCCATAAAAAAACAAATGAATCAAATAATAATAAACAATAACTTAACTAAATGTAAAAAATAGCATTTATGGAATGTTTACAATGTAAATATCCATAAAAAATATACAGTTAAAATAAAAAAAATGATTGAAAAATCAAACAAATACAAATTTTACTCTAGCATGTATGGAATCCTTACCAAAAAACACCCATAAAAAATACAAATACAAAAACAAAATTAAAAACTACCAAAATGTTTAAAACATTTTGTTGGTATTTAGGGAACGTTTACAATGTGAACAAGAAGGACCTTATTAAGTTTTACCAAAATGTCCATTTAGTGCGAAAGAAGTAAAAATAATCGTGTTTCCAATTAATAAATACATTTTCTGTGTCTGACAAAAAGTGAATAAATATGAAATAAACCTAATCTAATATCTAATTGGAAATGAGAAAATATTTCCTGGAGGTCCTTCAGGTGAAGTGTAGCCTTTATTAGTGGTTAGATTTAATTTTCATTCCGAATTATTGGCCATTGTAGCAGAGATTACTTTTATAAACGTTTTTTTTAATTAAATATTGCTACCAAAAACATGATTTTAGATATTATTCCAGTTGCATAATACTTCTAAAATATTTTATTTTTCTCTTGCTCCAATTGATCAAGATAATTTATATATATAAAAAAAAGTATCACTTGCTCTACTTAAAGGGACAATGTGCAAAAACCTTGATTCAGTAAAAAAAACACATTAATTTGAATAATGGGAAAACTTTAATAACAATACAGAAACTTTCATAACAATGTTACATTCTTATAAATGTTCATAACTTGAGAAATTTGTTTTTTTAAACATACCTAGTAGTCGTCGCCATGTTTGTCTGGCATCTTGCTGCTACTTTCTGCTTCTTTGGCACCAGTTTTCGTTAGCATTAGACAATATAGTGCCATCTAGTGGTCAAATACTACACAATGTACCTTTAAAGCTACATTTCCAATTGACCGTCTGTACTATTGAGTGCCTCCGAATGGTACAAAAAACTTGATACAGTAAAAAAATAAAAAAAAAAAATAAAAAAACAAAAACAAAAAAAAACAATTTAAAAAAAAAAAAAAAAGGGAAGAACATTGAATAATCTAAACAAATTCATGAACTATCAAATCGATGTTCATTTTTATCATTATTCATAGGCCGAGAAATGTGTATTTCTTTTAGAACGCGGAATACATACTTAATAGTCTCCATCATGTTTGTTTGACATCTTGCTGCTACGCTGTGCTTATTTGGCACTGGTTTCGTCTGCATTTGACGATACAGTGCCATCTAGCGGTCAAATATTACACAATGTACCATCAAGGCTACATTTTCAATTGACCATCTGTAAGAAACTCAAATAACTCATACAAAAAAAACGAATGACACAGATGAGTCGAATCAACAAGCCGATCTGCAGACAGGCAGAAATGAAAATCCGGCCTTGTTCTCTCTTCCCAAATTCATTATAAAAGGATCTTCTCTAAAAATAGTCAGCTGTGATACATGAGGGCTCCCCGAGTGTGACTCACTTGTGTACCGAATCAAAGTCTTTCCGGATGAGTTTATTTAAAGATGACGGCATACTCAAGGAAATAAACGTGTGGTTTTTTTTTCCTTCTGCAAGGACACGCTTGATGCAGAGTTTCAAAGAATCTCACTCCCACGAGTCGCTGCTTTCGCCCAGCAGTGCTGCAGAGGCTTTAGATTTGGTGCTGGACGAGGACGCCGTGGTCAAGCCCGTACACTCAAGCATTTTGGGACAAGAATATTGCTTTGAGGTATTGCTTTAAGGCCCCTAAACATCATCATGACTTACTGGATTTTCCAGACTATAAGGCGCACCCTCAAAATAGTGTATAATTCATACAGGCTATAAGGCGCGTTCAATTAAAACTACAGCAAGAGCGAGGCTTGCAATATAAAAAAAACATCAGAGCATTTTTAAAACACAATCTCCATGGAACATAACAATTATTTTGTGCACTACAAGGCCCACTCTCCCAAAAATAGTCTTTGTGATGGTATATATAGAAAGACTATCAAGGCATGGAATTGAAACTAAAGTTAAGTGCTGGGGTTGCAAAAAATATAATTAGAAATATATTGCTGATCACACTTGCACAAAGTTGGATGCAATGAGATTTAAACCCGTATTATGGCGGGGAGAGCGCCGCACCTTATCCACTAGACCACTAGGGATACAGATGACACATGACAAGGCAAGAAAAAAAAAATAGAAAATAAGAAACGGTTGACATTTCTTGAATCCCAAGAGTTGAACCTTCCTAATGTTATGTGGAATGACGCATCTGAGTGATTGGTGACATTGTACAGACACCGTGTCTGTACGTGTCTGAGACACGTATTTGCTTTTTTGCGAGCTGTCGGAATGTTAAAGGGTTAATTAAGTTTGACTGAACCATCTGATTGTTTTGTTGATGTTCCCACTGTACTGCCTTATAGTGCGGTACGCCTTTTGTATGAAAAATATATGGAAAAAAAACATTTTGGGGGAGTGCACCTTATAACCCGGTGTGCCTTATAGTCGTGACAAAAACCCCCAGTATTTTATTTACTGTAATTCTCTTCTATAAATCGCATCGGATTATAAGGCACACTTTCGAATTTCTGACAAGTTTTTGGTTTTTATGTGTGCATTACAGTCGAGACATTACAATATTCTCTCTTTTATAGGCATTATTCTATTTTCATTTTTTGAAAAAATATCATAAATTTCCATAAATAATAATGAAAATAGAGTTAAAAAATGAAAATAAACTGAATATTTATTTGTGCATTTACAGAATGTTTACAACATAAACATTGATAAATATAAATTAAAATAAATTACAAAATATAGGAATAAATAAAATATTGATTTTATTTTTCCATTTATTGTCATGATCACTGTGTTTGGTCCTTTGGCGCCAAATGCCTAGGACTCTGATTGGCTCCCTGTCACTATTCAAACCCCCGTCTTTCTGTCACCTGTTGTAAGTCCGTCTGCGAGCCTCGGTTTACGTGAGGCATGCTTTTCAACCCTGACTCACTCCTGTTTTGGCTCCCGTCTGTTTCCCGGCTTCGACCCATCTTCTGATTTCGACCACGTTTTTGCTCCCCTGTTCCGGCTACTGACCAGTTTTTTCAGCTCCCGACACGCCATCGCTCGCCACTGAAATACCACTTCCGCGTTCAGAGCAACCTGCTCCCCGCGACCAGCCATCACCGGGTTGTGTGTGCAATCCTTTCCCTTCTTCCCAATAAAACTGAAAGAAACGTACGCAAGTGGGTCCGGTCTCTGTTCTTGTCTTGACATTTACTGAATGTTTACAAAGCAAACATTAATAAAAATAAACAAAATAAAATCAAAACTGTATCTAAGGAATATTTATGATGTTAACAATAATAAAAATAAGAAAAAAAAAATATATATTTTTTAAATCCTGAAATGTATAGTTTTTATCCTTTGCATTTATCGAACGTTTACATTATAAAAATTAAAAAATAAAATATGAAGTAAAAAGATATATACATTTTAGCATTTAAATGAAGTAGAAAAACAATATATTTTCATTCAAATAAAATATAATCAAAATTAAATAAACTAGAAAAATAATAATAATAATAATAATAAAAAAGACAGAAAAAAAAATACAAATAAAGTTTTTAATTTATGGATGATTGCATAAAATGTTGTAAAAATCCATATTTGTATAAAATAAATCTATAATTTAATTTAGAGTGTTAGGTTTTACAATGTGGTGTCACGTGGGCTACGGATAAGTGTCACATCTTCCATAAACTGTCTGGTTCCTTATCTGATACCTGTTGATTGATTGGCATTTTATTTTTTTCCACTGATCATCAACTACAAGGTGACAATGAATTTAAAAGCAAGAGCTTTAACAAACAATTGAGATTTAGATAGTTGCTTATCTGTTTTTTTTGGTCCATTTTTAGGTGAAAACCAATTCAGGGACAAAATGTTTTGCCTGCCGTTCTGCTTCAGAGAGGGACAAGTGGATTGAAAATCTGCAAAGGGCCGTCAAACCCAACAAGGTTATTTTCATTTATTTAAATCGAATCTTAAGTCAAAAGTGATCTGTATGGGAATTTTCACTCAATAAAGGGACAGTGTGTAATATTTAGTGGCTTCTAGTGGCACAAGAAAACTTTCTTTCTTAATAAAAAAAAAAACATTGATTTGAATACTCAGCGGCACCTGGCAGCTGAGCGGTTAGCGCGTCCGCAGCACAGTTGTGAGATCATGGGTTAAAGTCCAGCTACCAGCCTTTCTGTGCTGAGTTTGCATGTTCTCTCCGTGCTTGCGTGGGCTTCTTTCGGGCACCCACATTCCAAAAACATGCATGTCAGGTTAACTGGCTGGTTCAAATTGTCCTTAGGTGTGAATGAGCGGGTGAATTGTACGTCTCGGTGTGCAACCCGCTAACCAGTTCAGGGTGTGTCCCCTGCCCACTGACCGTAAATGGGCTCAAGCACTGTACTGAGGATAAGCGGTGCAGATAATGAATGGATGGATGAATACATGTAAAAATACATGAACTATCATACCATCCATTCATCATCTCACCGCTTATTCTCAGTATTTTCAGGGGGGTGCTGGAGCCCATTCCAGCTATATTTGGGAAAGGGCAGGAGGCACCCTGAACTGGTTGAATATCATACAATGTTATTTTTATTAAATAAAAGTCATAAGTTGAGACATTTGTATTTTTTTAACACAATGGAATCCTTACATAAGCCGCCGCAATTTTTGTCCGGCATCTTGCTGCCACGCTGTCCTCTGTGGCACTGGCCCCCGCTCACACCGGACAACCTAGTGCCATCTGGTGGTCTAATATTACACACCGGGGCTTTAAAGTATCGTTTTGTCTTCTCCAGGACAACAGCAGACGTGTGGACAACGTCCTGAAGCTATGGATCATTGAGGCCCGAGACCTTCCTACCAAAAAGCGCTACTACTGCGAGCTGTGTCTGGACGACATGCTTTACGCCCGCACCACCAGCAAACCTCGCACTGACACCGTTTTCTGGGGCGAACATTTCGAGTTCAACAACCTGCCCACCATTCGCAGCCTCCGCCTGCACCTCTACAAGGAGACCGACAAAAAGAGACGCAAGGTGACGGGTCTTAGTTGCCTTGTTTTTTTTCCCAGGTGTAAACGGTTAGTTCTACCAAAACATCCCAAATACAGTAGACCCCAAGATACGACATGAATCAGTTCTAAGGTGGGGATCACAAAGTGAAATTGCTGCATAGGGGGTGGAATAGGAACCTAGGCTATTTAGCTACTGCATACAGAACACCCGTTACCCCAGATAAAAACAATAAAATAACAAAATGGCGAATATTAACTTCAGTAATTTCTATGTGTACTATTAGTGTATATAATTAAATAGAACTATAGAAAATGTACATGAAAAGGAAAAAATACATTCTATTTACCTATGGTGAGACGTGAATTGAGGTGGTCGATGGTAATAGCGGCTGGATGCGGAGAAGAGAGCAGACTGTGGAATAAAAATAAAACTGATTTTAAAACTTCAATTTGTGAGGATTGTCACACTTCTCTTGATATAATCGCTTCCTCATTTTCAATAATAGTCCCAATCGTTGATTGGTTACGGCATGTAACATACAAGCTTCGTTTCCATGATTGTCATGTTTTTGTTTATTCCTTGGCCATCACTGGAAGCCTTAGGACTCTAGCAAATGAATACAGTACAAAAAATACAGTTGTGTAACGCCAATCTTAGATTCGTTGTATCCATGCAACTTAGTGGATGTGGTAAATTGTGTTCCTTTATTTCTTGATAGTCACAAGCTTTGTTTCATGGTTATCGTAGTTTTGCTTCTCCCTTTGGCATCACATCAAGTTTTGGGACCCATAGTGGATGAATAAAAAAATACAACATTGTATCACACACCGTCTATTGGTTATGGCCATGCAACTTAGCGAAGGTGCGATTAGTGTGCCCTATATATATATATATATATATATATATATATATATATATATATATATATATAATCTCATTAGCTGCACCGCTTATCCACAGTAGGGTCGCGGGGGTGCTGGAGCCCATCCCAGCAATCATCGGGCAGTGGGCAGGGGACAACCCGAACTGGTTGCCAGCCAATCGCAGGGCACACAGGGACAGACAACTCGCTCATTCACACCTAGGGACAATTTGGACAATCCACCTGAAATGCATGTCTTTGGAATGTGGGAGGAAACCAGAGTGCCCGGAGGAAACCCACGCAAGCACGGGGAGAACATACAAACTCCGCACAGGTAGGCTGGTAGCTGGATTTGAACCCACACAGGAGGTTCCCAAGACCTTAGAACTGTGCCGCCCACGCACTAACCACTGCGCCGCCGTGCTCCCTCTTTATATATATATATATATATATATTATACAAGTACAAAGTTAAAATAATTTCAAACATTATTTTTCTTAAGTTATGAGTTATTCAAGGGAAAAAATAAGGTAACATGAGATATAATATATTTAAAATGAGTCATTTATGTGCCTTATACTGTAACTAGGGGCCAAAAAAAACACCATATTTTTCCACACTGTAAAGTTGGTATCCTGGAGTTTAACTGTATCAAAATTGTGTTGTGGTGTTTGTAGGAGAAAAGCACATACCTGGGACTGGTCAGCATCCCCATCTCCAGTATCACGGGGCGTCAGTTTGTGGAGCAATGGTACCCGGTCATACAGTCCAGCGTTTTGGCCAAAAGTGGCGGCGTAGGCAGCGGCAAAGTCATCAACGCCTCGCTCCGCGTCAAATCCCGCTACCAGACCATGAACATTCTCCCCATGGAGCTCTACAAGGAGTTTGCCGAGTACATCACCAACAACTACCGGACACTTTGCGCTGTTCTGGAGCCACTGTTGAGCGTGAAGAGCAAAGAGGAAGTGGCCTTTGCTCTAGTGCACATCCTCCAAAGCACTGGGAAAACCAAGGTGAAAAAATGTTGAGATTACAGCCTAATAAGTGCATCAGAATCATGGTGGAAACATAACACCTGCTTACAGGAGTTCCTTTCCGACATGGCCATGTCTGAGGTGGATCGATTCATGGAGCGAGAGCACATGATCTTTCGGGAAAACACGCTCCCCACCAAGGCTGTTGAGGAGTATCTGAAGCTGATAGGTCACCGATACCTAAAGGAAGGGATAGGTAAGATCTGCTAGCTAACTGTACACTCTAAAAACAAAATAAACAAAATTGGAGCTACTCATATTCACTTAGCGGTGTTATTTCAGCCTTTGATTATTTATAAAAACGATTCTTTAATGTTTTTCACCTCCTGACACATTTTTATCCATTGTAAAGTATTTAAAAGTAAATGAATTAATGAAATGAAACACGTTTAGCTATGTTAGCGTCAACAAAGTAGTGTATATAGAATGACGTACAGTGAGGAAAATAAGTATTTGTACACCCTGCTATTTTGCTATTTATCCCACTTAGAAATCATGGAGGGGTTTGAAATTTTCACCAGAGGTGCATGTCCACTGTGAGAGGGATAAATTAAAAAGAAAAATCCAGAAATCACAATGCATGATTTTTTTAACAATTTAACTGTGTGATACAGCTGCAAATATGTATTTGAACACCTGTGTATCATTTAGAATTTTGACCCTGAAAGACCTGTTAGTCCGCCCATTGGAAGTCCACCTGCACTCCATGTATCATCCTGAATCAGATGCACCTGTTTGAGGTCCTTAGCTGAATAAAGACACCTGTCCACCCCATACAGTCAGTAAGACTTTAACTTGGAACATGGTGAAGACCAAAGAGCTGTCCAAAGACACCAGAGACAATATTTACACCTCCACAAGGCTGGAGAGGGCTACAGAGCAATTGCCAAGCAGCTTGGTGAAAAAAGGTCCACTGTTGGAGTAATCATTAGAAAATGGAAGAAGCTAAACATGACGGTCAATCTCAATCGGAATGAAGTCCCACGCAAGATATCACCTTGTGGGGTCTCAATGAAAGGTTACTTTAGGTAATATACTAAGACGTCATTGTTTAAAATCCTGCATAGCTCGAAAGGTTTCCTCCCCAGCATAAACCATCACATGTCAAGGCCCGTCTTCAGTTTGTATAAGACCATTTGCATGATACAGAGGAGTCATGGGAGAAAGTTTTGTGGTAGATGAGACCGAAATAGAACTTTCTGGTCATAATACCACTAAGCGTGTTTGGAGGAAGAAGAATGAAGAGTACAATCCGAAGAACACCATCTCTAGTGTGAAGCATGGTGGTGGTAGGGGGATGCTTTGGGGGTGTTATTCTGCACATGGGACAAGACGAGTGCATTGCATTAAAGAGAGGATGACTGGGGCCGTATTTTTTGAGATTTTGGGGAACAACCTCCTTCCCTCAGTCAGAGCATTGAAGATGGGTCGTTGCTGGGTCTTCTAACATGACAACGACCTGAAGCACATAGCCAGGAAAACCAAGGAGTGGCTCCAGAAGAAGCATATCAAGGTTCTAGCAGCCAGTCTCCAGACCTGAATCTTTGGAAAGAGCTCAAACTCCCTGTTTCTCAGCGACAGCCCAGAAACATGACTGATCTAGAAAAGATCCGTGTGGAGGAGTGGGTCGAGATCCCTCCTGTAGTTTGTGCAAACCTGGTGAAAGACTACAGGAAACGTTTGGCCTCTGTCATAGCAAACAAAGGCAACTGTACCAAATATTAACATTCATTTTCTCAGGTGTTCAAATACTTATTTGCAGTCGTATCACACTCATAAATCGTTAAAAAAGAATGCATTGTGATTTCTGGATTTTTCTTTTAGTTTATCCCTTTCACAGTGGACATGCACCTACAATGAAAATTTCAGACCCCTCCATGATTTATAGGTGGGAGAAGTAGCAAAATGTGCTGTTCAAATACTTATTTTCTTCACTGTAACTTACCACAAAATTAAAATGACACGTAGTCATCCACAAAGCCCAGGAAATCGTCAACAAAGCCCAGGAAATTATCGCCTGCTCTCTTTCCAGTCATTGACGTCTCCATGAGATTGGCAGCAACATTTTGGAAAAATAATAAAATAAAATATGAATATACATTTTCTATAGATTATCAAGATTTATTTTTAAAGTTTTGTATGCTTGTTTAGGATGGAGATGGTCCTGGGGAAGAAATAGTCTCTGAGCCTGTTAGTCTTTGTTTGTAGGGCCCTGTAGCATCTGTCAGAGGGCAGTTGTCAATAATGTTGTCCTCTCGACTGGACAGAGAACTGCCCATGACTTCCTGTAGTGTGTTGATGACTTTCTGTAAGTTTCTCCTGTCTACTTCCATGCCCCAATCATACCACTCCAGGAATTTGTATAAACAGTATAAATCAGGGGTCCCAAACCTGATTTTAATGGGTGCTGCCAGCGCTTGGGTCTCGGTTGTTTCCCACTGTTTTCACGTCTTCTTTTAAAAGGCATTTTTTAAAAATACAAAATATGTTCTAAAAATGAAATAAAACAAGAATTTAAAAACTCAATTAATAAATATAAAAACTTTATATGTTATTTAGTTAGCCTTTATTTTGTTTTGAACATGAACTGTTTTGAAAATGGTTTCTTGCTAAACAGTTTATCATAACATTTAACTTGTATTAAATATGAAGAAGCAAATACAGCCAAATTTTCTTTTCAAGCAGATAAAACATGTTTAACACCTCATGTTGAGCTTTTTGAGTTTTTCCTTGCCCTCTTGTAGGTTTTAGATCAGGAGATGGTGTAATAATAGTCTGTGGTTTACAATAATCTGTGGTCTGTCCAGCCCTTTGAGATGCTTTGTGATTAAGGGCGTCACAAATAAACATGACTTGACTTGACTTGACTTAACACAATTGTCTTAAACGCAGAAGCCAAACAGGTGCATCAAATGTCCTTTAAGCCAATGTTTCTTAACCAGTGGGTTGGGACCCATTAAGTGGTTCGGCAACCCATTTTCAGTGGGTCGCGGACCTTTGCCTTGGCAACATAATGCTACGAATGAGAAAAAACGGAGGGTCAATTGCATTCCTTAACAGTAGATGGCGATAATGCCCTGCTTGCTCTATGGTCCCTTTTCAGTCAATTGGCGCCATCGCAATTGTGTTTGAGAGGGAACACATTTTATTTTATTGTGATTTTGTTTCGATTATCCCCTTTTTCTGCCCATAGCAACGGGTCCAATGAAAGTTAGTGATAAGGGGAAAGAAAAGTGGAACACGGTGACAAGAACAATCGAGTGAAAGAAAGAAATGATTGCTTTTTACCAGTAAATTAATCTTTATTACCTACATAATCCAATAATCATCAATGTTTAGATACACGTTTTATAAATATTTCGGGTCATCATTTCTTTTTGTATGAAGCTATTTTAAAGCAGTTTTAGGAGGTCGCATTTATGTGATAATATACTGTACGTTTTGGTTTTAGTGGTTATTTTATTTAAAAACAAATGTTGAATACATTTATTATCTCTGCTTTAGATTTCACAATCCTTTCATTCGATACATTTAATTTTGGTTTGCAGCTTTAGGGTGGAATGATGGGTCCTGTAGTCAGACCAGTTAAAAAAGAACTGCTTCGAGCTTTAGTTCAACAGTGATGGGTTTATCCTTCCTGGAATGAGCATCAATATCAAACTCTTACATTAAACTTAAATCAAGGCAATGGCATCACAATATCTTCCCAGGCATGTTTGATTGAAACCAATGGTATGGGTGCTAATTAATAAAATCTATCCTGATGTCCTTCAGGTGACTTCATTCGAGCTTTATACGAATCGGAGGAGAACTGCGAAGTGGACCCCATGCGAGTCCCACCCTCGGTCCTGGCGGACCACCAAGCCAACCTTCGCATGTGCTGCGAGCTTTTACTCTGCAAGATCATCAACTCCCTTTGGTATGTACACCGCCTAGCGAGAGTATTATATTTTTGCAATGTCTACTTTTCAAATGTATCTTTATTTGCTAGCACAATACAAAATGTTGAATCCATTTGGTTTCTTTTCATCATTTTTTCTCACATCTTGTTGATTAGAAAATATTTTGAGTTTGTTCTCTATAAGTTTGAAGCCTAAAATATGGCAATATGTCCAAAAAATTTTGGGGTCGATGTAATACTTTTGCAAGGCAATGTATATTATATAAATAAATCTTCTGACTTCTGCACACTGCATGACGGGAATATTTTGTTTTTTTCCCCCAGCATTTTCCCCCGCGACCTCAAAGAAGTATTCGCCTCATGGCGAGCTCGCTGCGCCGAGAGGGGAAGGGAGGACCTGGCCGACAGCCTGATCAGTTCCTCTTTGTTTTTGCGCTTCATGTGCCCAGCAATCATGTCGCCTTCCCTATTCAATTTGATGCAAGAGTACCCGGCCGAGAGAACATCGCGGACCCTCACGCTCATCGCCAAGGTCATGCAAAACCTGGCCAGCTTCACCAAGTGAGGAGTCTTTGGGGTTACAAATTCTTTTGCTAAATTTAGAGCGACCTTCTAAATATAGCATTCCTACGGGACACAGAGTCCCCCTCCTTACAATGTTTTCACCTCACTTCACTTTGATTATCCATCCATTATCTGCGGGGGGTCGCGGGGGTGCTGTAGTCAATTCCAGCTATCTTCGGGCAGTGGGCAGGGGACACCTGGAACTGGTTGCCAGACAGTTGTAGGGCACACAGGGACTGACAATTCACTCACTCATTCACACCTAGGGACAATATGGACCGGCCAATTAACATGCGTGTTTTTGGAATGTGGGAGGAAACCGGAGTGCCCGGAAGAAACCCACGCAGGTACGGGGAGAATATGCAAACTCCACACAGGGAGGCTGAGGTAGCTTCACAAAATTAAAAATTAAGTAATACATATTCATATAATATCAAATAATATGATAGAATACAATAGAATAGAATTAAATGTATTGTCATTGTTAGCTGTCAAATGCACAGAAAAATTAAAAAGTGCCACTCTGATGGTGCGAGATAATTTACAATAAACATACCACAGTGCAAAGTAATAAAGGTAATAGTATAAAAATAAATCTTATAAATCAGAAATAAAAATAAATAACTAAATGATCCCTTATCATTAATTGGCCTGGTAAAACATCTTATAACAAATGTATATATATATATATATATATATATATATATATATATATATATATATAAAGATACACAAAACATGTAAAATTAAAAATAAAATATTGTAATTTCAATCATTTGTCTCGTTTAACTAAAACAAATTGAAACATGCGGTAAGAACAAATACTTAGTAATTATAATTTCTCATACTAGTTTTAACAAGTTATTTTTAGTTTCAATTTCAAAATAGCGTAAAGTTGAATATGAAATATATTGCTGAAAATAAGCAAGAGACAACACACACATACACACACATATATATATATATATATATATATATATATATATATATATATATATATATATATATGTATAAGCATTAAAACAGCAAAAATATATACAAAAAAGACTGATTGATTATTTAATTCGTTGTTTCATTGTTAGGCTATATCAATCGTTTCTGATTTGTACCGTCCATATCCGTCAGGTTCGGGCCCAAAGAAGAATACATGTACTTCATGAACGAGTTCCTGGAGATGGAGTGGGGCTCCATGCAGCAGTTCCTCTATGAAATTTCCAACATGGACGCTGGAGGAAACGCGGGGGGCTTCGAGGGTTACATCGACCTCGGAAGGGAATTATCCATGCTGCACAGCTTGCTGTGGGAGGTCATGGGTCAGCTCAGCAAGGTCACTTGATCAACTCGCCGTATTGATAGTCCCTTAAGGATAAGTACCGATAAATACGTACTTTGCGGAATTACGACGTCACTTTACAGGTGCTTTTACACTTAGACCATACAGAGAACTGCCTTTGGTTTCCTGGGCGCTGATCCTAGCAATCCAATGTTTTACATTTTGTGCCCATTTGTGCGAGTAAGCCGGAATCTGCGCATATATTTGACTTTGCACTGAAAGTCCCAAAGTCTTTTGCGGCACTGAGAACATCCCAGATGGGGGTAACTACGCGTGCACAGAAATACTTACATTTTAGGTGGAAAAACTAGAAAAAAACAGCCACACAAGACACAAATTTGCCCTCTCGACCCCCATTCTTAGAAAGAGACGACTTGGGATAATGGATGACGGCTTAGGCAGTGCAGTTCATTTGATGTGGAACACCTCCCAAATTGAGTGTCTTTTGCCGAACTTCGCTCGCAAAAATATGGTATTAGGGATGATGGTATGTGGCTGCATGAATGCAGTTTGTTTTAGTTGGACAAATTGTTTAAAAAAAAAAAAAATCACCAGGCCCGACAAAAAAGCACTCTGCCAATCCCAGCTCCCAACAATATGCAATCGGGGAGAGTTGTTTAGGGGTGCCCGAGTGAAGTTTACTTTATTGTGGACAAAACAACAAAAAAGAGTTGCCAGACCTGTCAAAAATGTGCTCAGTCAGGCCACGCTTGCAATAATATGTGATCAGGGATAATGGATCGCGGGTGTACAAGTACAGTTCATTTTAGACAGGAATAACAGCAACAAAAGCCGTCAACCACGACCAAAATACAATCTGCGAAAGATTGAGGGAATACTGCATATTGTTTTCTTTCTTTGGCTGTTTCAATGACAGCAGCACACTACCCATAACCACCCAAACTAAATCCCCCACCCACCCCACAGGACGCCATCCTGAAACTGGGGCCCCTGCCCCGCTTACTGAACGACATCAGTGTGGCCCTTCGAAACCCTCAGCTCCACTCTGCCGCTAACCACCAACCGGAACGTCCTAAGGACCGACTCTTCACTCGGCCCACCTTCAATCGCATCATGTCCTCCGACTTCCAGAGCCTCATGATGCGAGACTTGAACAAGTAGGTGCCTCCCCCCTCACTCGTCCTACCTCCAGTTTACCAAAATAGAACGGCGTGTCCTCGGGGATGCTCTACCGTGTCGGGTAATTCTTAACGCAGCATGACACAGTGTAATTAATAACGAGAGAACACACACAGTGGGAATTGTGTTAGTCATAACGACAGTCGGAACATTTTATCTTCTAATGGCACAGATTTTATCTATCTATCCAGCCAAGATGTAAATATATTAATTCAGCCATTTATCATGTAAATAGATAGATAGATAGATAGATAGATAGATAGATAGATAGATAGATAGATAGATAGATAGATAGATAGATAGATAGATAGATAGATAGATAGATAGATAGATAGATAGATAGATAGATAGATAGATAGATAGATAGATAGATAGATACTTTATTCATCCCCGCAGGAAAATTCACTAATGCATCCATCCTTCCTTTCCTACTTCCTTCCTTCCTTCCTTCCTTCATATTTAATCGTTCCCTCATTCCCCTTCACTCCTCCCTTTCATTTTCATTTAAATCTATCAAGTATATTTATCCATCCATCCATCCATCCATTTATCAATTCTTCCTTCCTGCCAACCTGCCTGCTTGCCTGCCTGCCTGCCTGACTTCATTCCTTCCTTCCTACCTTCTTTCATTCCTTTTTTTATATCAATCATCATATTTCATTCATTCCCATTTATTCCTTCCTTTCATTCATCCTTCAATTTTTCCTGGGAACATATCCAGTATATTGATCCATCTATTTCTTTCGCTTTCTTTCTCACTTTCTTTCTTTACTGCCTTATTTTCTGGTTTCCTTCTTTCATCTCACCTATTCATCATGTAAATCTGCCCATCCACCCACAGGAATCATCCATCCATCAAACATGAAAATATATCTTTCCATCTATTTATCATGTAAATCCATCCATCAATCCCCATCTTTTTCAGCAATCCATCGTTCCCCCTTTCCAGTGTATTTGACAGGAAAACACTCGCAACGACGGTGGGATTATTTTTTGCAGCTCCTCCTCTAATGTCACTTAATTTATCCCGAAGGCGCCGAGTGTTTTACCAATGGGTAATTGCTGGCGCCATCTGTTCCCAGACCTTCTTCGCTAAAGCTCCTTTAAAGCCGTTATCAGGAGACAGCAGGCCTCATTATTGCCTAACACTTTAAATGAGAGCGCTTTTACGTGAGAGCAATAACAGCTGTAATTGCGACTCTTTCCCCCGTGGTAAAAAACTGAAGAGGAACACATCACCAAACATTTTTTTTTCTTTTTAGTATGCTGATGACCCAATTTAGTGGCCTGTCCAAAAATGACTTTATTTTGGAGGTTGCTTTAAATAAAATAAAGAGGTTCTTTTGCATAAAATGACCCAATTTACATTGTCAATATTCCATAAAGGTAAAAGAATTAGAGGATACAGTAGACCCTAGGATATGACATTATTGCGTTCTAAGTTAAATTGCTGTATAGCGGGGGATAAAAACCTATATTTATTAGCTTAAACCCCCAAATAAAAACATTGAAAAAAACAATATAGTATATAAATAACTGTACATGTAAAGGAAAAATGACAATTTATTTACCTTTGATGTGATGTGATTGAGCTGGTCTATCTAATGGAGTAGTGGGTAGTTGCAAAAGGGGAGGAGACAGCTGGTTCAAATTCAAACTTAAATCCATATTTGAAGACTTTGTTCCCCAAATATCCTAT
The DNA here is from genome assembly GCF_059441175.1 of Urocampus carinirostris. Taxonomy (NCBI): domain Eukaryota; kingdom Metazoa; phylum Chordata; class Actinopteri; order Syngnathiformes; family Syngnathidae; genus Urocampus; species Urocampus carinirostris. Next base: position 6,410,783 of record NC_142350.1, on the reverse strand, counting down.
CTGGTTCCGCCCGTTCTTTCAACCGGACCTTCTCCGTCTCGTCTCAAGCTCTATAGACGTCTCTCGCCTGCCGTCCCCACCCACCGTGTCGGCGGTGGAATCCCTCTCGTCCAACCTCAACATGAGACGGCAAGCCGAACGAGATCTTCGCTCGTCCCGAGAGGTTTTTTACGTCACCCGACCCCCCCTGGCCCGATCTAGCCCCGCATACTGCACCAGCGGCTCTGACATCACCGAACCTGACCCGAAGGTAAGCCATTTTTGTCCTCAAGGCTTCTGAAGTTTTTCTTACGATTTCTGGGGGGCGGTCCTCAGGTTCACAGCGTCAACAAAAGCGTGTCGATGATGGACCTCCAAGACTCTCGCATGAACAGCATCTCCAACCTGAACTCGGTGGGCGACATGCTAGCCTCCTCGCAAGCCTCCATTGCTGGACTTGGTCACAGTTTTGGCAACCTAGGTGCCCCCCTCCGGGCAGGGGGACACATGCCGGGTTCAGGTCTAAGGCTCAGCCACTTGGGAGGCCCCACAGAGTCCATATCGCAGCAGCAACAGCAGGCGGCAGCGGCCATGCACTACCCGCTGTCCTTCCAGAACCCGCTCTTCCACATGGCGGCCCAGAATTCCCCTGCCCAGCCCCCGCCCCTACCGCCTCTGCTCCTGGCACCGGAGCAGGAAAATGGCCACCTGGACTACGGACCGTCGTTCGGGAATAACGCCTTCTCCCGCAGTGAGGATCTGTCGGCATTGCGATCCCAGAACAGTTTGGTGCAGCCCAGTATCGTTCACTCGCACAGCTACAGCGACGATTTCACCCGGCAAAACCACAACGACGACTTTGTCTGGCACCAGCTCTCGCTGCAAGTGCAGGTAAATAACATCAGAGCTTCTTTTTTTAGTTTTGTTTTCAATCAGTTTGAAGTTGACGTCCATTAAAAATGTGAAAGACAAAAGAAAATGAAAAATGGACAGTGCGCCAACAAGATTGGAGAGGTGACGGAATGATCATGACTTTAATTGGCAGCTGCGATGCACTGAGCTTTAAATAAGTTTTAAACAAGTGCTAATTATTTGATGAAGACTTTGATTTCAGTCTTTGACAGCAGGTTATGGAGGGGGGCTTACCTTTTGAAATGGCAAGCACTTATTCATTTTAGCCTGTTGAAATAGAAAAGCAGTTACTGATATACAATGATATTAAATATATCAAATCTTATAGGGTTAAAAAGTTGTATAGAATAAAAATGATAATGGAATACATTTTGTTATTGTTATAGTAATAGTATATGATAAAAATGGTGATGAAAAATAATCATGATATAATATAAATGGAAATATAAAAAAATAATGAAACAGTATCAAAATAAATCAGAAATATTCGATACAATCATTTATAATTAGTATAGTAATATTAATTTATAAAAAACATTTGTAAAAAATAATAAGATGAAATGAAAAAAATATAAAAATGATATACAATAATTTCTTATAGTTCAGATTAGAATACATATGATGTTGTTATTGTTTTTTATTTGTTGTTTTTAATAATGTATTCTTATTATTTAAATTTGTATTGTTCATTTTTCCCCAGAAAAAAATTGCAGCGTAATTTAAAAGACGGAATAACATTAATATAAATAATATTAAAAATAATAATAATTCTGTATTTAATATACAGAATTTTATATATAATATTTTTGTGATTATTATTATAATTTTGAGCACTATTATTTATCTGATGTTAAAAACAAGATTATACAGCAAGCTGAAAATAAGTGCAAATTTAGAATATAATCGCATGCCTCCAAATGACCAATCATGTGACTTTTTAAATTTATTTTCATAGTCTGACTTACAGTATATACTTTTCCAATTATTTATCTAATATATTTATTTCCAATAACTATCGTACCTGGAAGGGGGGTTACCACATGTGCGGTCCCTGCTCAAGGTTTATTCATTTTTCTCATGCCGAGGTTTTGAGGTTTTCCTTGCCCTCATGTAGGTTATAGATCACGGGGATGGTGTAATACTAGTCTGTAGTTTGTAATGACTGGTCTGTGCAGCCCTTTGGGACTTCTTGTGATTACGGGCTATACAAAAAAACATGACTTGACTTGCTTTGACCATAACATCCTCAGGAGTCCCTTCAGCAGCAGCACATGATGGGCGTGGCCTCAGGAACTCCCACTGGAACTGGCACACCTGCCTCCTTAGCCACGCCCCCTACCACCGTGCACCCGGTACGCCAATCTTCCATCGCCCCTCAGCTCCTCAAGTCCCAACGCTCCATCAACAACCCGGCCACCGCCACCCCGCCCAGGGCCCGCCCGCAGAGCAGGAACCTCCTCTTGGAGACCACCGACGCAAATTTTGGCAAACAGAGGCAAGCTCAGCCGCCACCACAGCCGCAGCCTCAGCAGCAAACCACGCAAACACAGGAGGCGGGCACCGACAACCCGGCTCCCGGGTTGCCCTTCCAGACGGGCATTGCCAAAGAAAACCAAAACCCATCCTCATTAGGCGCCGCCGCCGCCGGCGAGGAGTCAACGGATACGCCCACAAAAAGCGGCAAGAAATCGCAGCAGTTGCAGCCGCCACAGCAGCATCTGCTCAAGCCACTCGGTAACAAGCAGGTCGGTTGCATTAATTTCATTTTTGCCCATTACTGCGCATAAAACTGTTGTGACAGCATAGAATACTTGTTGACAGTCAATGAAGGGACAGTGTGTATTATTTAGCGCTCCCGTACCTTATGACAAGGCAGAGAATTAATATGACCAAGTTGTTCTACTACTTCTAGAGCAGTGATTCTCAACTGGTCTGACTTCAGGACCCACCATAGCACCCTAATTACAAGCACCGACCCACTCTTTTCCTCTTTTTTCTTCCCTTTATCACTAACTTTTTTGGGACTAATCTTTATGGGCAGAAAAAGGAAACAAAACTCAAAATGAAATAAGTTGTGGTCCATCTCAAACGCATTTGGGATTGTGCCACATGACTGAACAGGAAGAAGAGATCACGCATGGCAATATCGCAAACTACTGTTAAGGAATTTTTTTTAGGTTTTTTTTTTCTCTTAGCGTTAATTTGCCAAGACTAAGTCTGTTCTAAGAAATATACCAATATATTCTGAAGAATATAGTCTTTCTAACAAGTACCGGTAGTGTTTGTGGATTGAATATTATGGCTATACTAATACATCCCCCCATTTTTAACATACACTCTGCCAGCCCTCACTCAGAGCATTGGTCAACTGGGGATAATGGATAACGGCCTTACAGGTGCTGTTCATTTTAGGTGGAAAGAAGGGGGAAAAAAGAGCTGCCGCACATGATTCTCTCGGCCCCTGCTATCAGCAATAGTCAAGTGGGGATAATGGATTGTGGCCAAATAAGTACAGTTCATTTTACGCGGGACACAATGCCACGCTTTTGTGGACGGCCGGTATTCTCAGTAATTGCGGCTACACAAGTGCAGTTCATTTTACACAGCAAAAAAAAAAGCTGCCAATACAGACAAAGATGCACAGAGCTGATATCTGCTTGCAGAAATAGGAGACCGGGGATAATATATCGTACCCAAAACAGTGCCGTTCATTTTAGGTGTTTTTTATATTGGATATTGAATTTAATTGTCTTTATTGTCATTGTTACCAAAGTCTTGATTCATTATATACAAACTCTAGATAGTTAAAGTGACCAAAACACAATATTATTTTAACTCACTTTCTTGCCCAACTGAAACAAGGAGAAAAAGGAGATACAATTATAAAAAAAATTAAAGAAAATAAAAGTGAAACAAAAAAGGAGATACAATTATAAAAAAATTAAAGAAAATAAAAGTGAAACAAAAAAGGAAATAAAAAAAGAAAAAGGGGGAAATAAAATTTAACAAAAATGAAAAGTTAAAGAAAGAAAAGCCAGAAAAAAGAAAAAAAAGTGAAAGAAAAAAATGGAAAACAAAATAGAAGAAAAAAAAAGAAGTACAAATGAAAAAGAAAAGAGGAACAAGGAAAAATAACAAAAACATACTCAAAATGAGCAAGAACATTTTTTTCATTTTAAATTATTTCTGGGTTTTTTTTTGTGAAAAAAAAGAAATACTTCCAATTATGTGCAAAAGAAAGGATAAACTTGGCAGCAAAATGGAAGCCAATCATGTCAGCTCCCTTCAGGAGAGGGTCATCTTCCGTAAAAAAAGATAATTTCTCAACTGTGAAGTATTTTAAAAATGCATGTTCACAAGATATCTCATATAGTTGAGCTCAACATTTAAATGAATATTGCCTTTTTTTAAATCTTTTTTTTTACCACCAAGAGGCATCTAATAATACACACTTTCACTTTAAAGAGAAAAAAGAGAAAAGATTATAAGGATAAAATGCAGAAAAAATATTTACAACATAATGCTTGGAGACTGGCAACAGTGCAATACTAATGCAGTGTTCATTTTACCTCTGAAAAGTGATGGGTCCCGGGGACTCGCATGCTCAAAAATCTAGGGGTCCCAACAGAAATCTATGGGTCCCCAAAATTACAGTTATCAAGGTTGGAATTGTAAATCAGCGACAAATATATAATATAAATCAATATATGCATTCAGTTTTAATCATCACAGTTTATTGGTAATACAAATCAGTTATCACTTCAAGATTTTTCAGTCCACAACAATATTGTACATTATACGAAATAATATTGCTGAAATAATTATATTATATCTATATTTTCATTCAGGGCAGCACGGCGGAGCGGTGGTTAGCGCGTGTGCGGCACAGTTTTGAGGTCATGGGTTCAAAACCAGCTACAGACCTTCCTGTGCGGAGTTTGCATGTTCTCCCCGTGCTTGCGTGGGTTTCCTCCGGGCACTCCGTTTTCCTCCCACATTCCAAAAAACATGCATGTCACGTTAATTGGCCGGTCAAAATTGTCCCTAGGTGTGAATGAGCGAGCGAATTTTCTGTCCCTGTGTGCCCTGCGACTGGCTGGCAAGCAGTTCAGCTGTCCTTGGCTGGGATGGGCTCCAGCACCCACGCGACCCTACTGAGGATAAGCGGTGCAGATAATGGATAGATATATTATCATTCAGTTTTAATCATCACAGTTAATTGGTAATACAAAGCAGTTATCACTTCAGATTTTTCAGTTCATATATTTTTCGTGGTTTGCTTTCCCGCCACAGTTGTAATGCCTTCTCAAGGTCCAATCCATTATAATCCTCCTCATAGCGTAACCAGGAATTTAATTGAGTCCATTTTGGCAGAAAAGTCCTTTTCTTGCCAGTATTCTTTTGTTCATTTTCTTTCGTCGAATCGCTCGCTTCAACACATGTGTTTTCCTTGCGATCTTCCGAAGAAATTGTACGCCGTTTTTTCGTGCCGGAATTATTGCCGTTGTTCTCACTTTCTGCATAATGTTTCGACATATTACTGACTCTGAAGAAATTGCAAATGTTTTTGTTGATTTTCACCTTCACTCGACCACCACCACCACAACAATGACGTAATCTCGAAGCAACGAGATCTCGTTTGCCGAACCGCGAGACCAAAACAACAATGGCGGATCCGCCTGACGAAAAGTTTGGAGTGCAGTAAATCTTGGTAAAAAAAATAAAATAAATAAGTACTCGGGTAATAATGTCAATTTTGTGTCAAAAAAGTTGCGTCCCAGGGACGCACGTTGATTTGACAGTATGCGTCCCCAGCAAAAATGATGCGTCTAGGACGCAGGGACGCGGGCAAACGAGAACACTGCTTGTGAATTAAGAAGAATAGTGCATCCCATCGTAACTATGTGCAATGAAACGAAGTGCAATAACCTTTAGCAGCTACTAAAACATCTAAATCAGTCACAAAGTATATATTTTGACAGTTAGGTGCAATAGTATTTCTTTTCACAGTTCATTTAGCAGCAACAGAAAAAAGGGGAAAAAACTAAATAAGCCGCAAGATGTTTTTACAGTTTTGTGCGCTCATTCAGGGTGGTGATGGCCCTAGGGAAGAAGCTGTTTCTGAGCCTGTTCGTCTTTGTTTTGAGGGACCTGTAGCGCCATTGTATAACATTGAGAGACCAATGTCTATCGGGTTGATAACTATAATGTCATATTTGAGCCTATTGGAGTTCATCTCTAGTAAATATACAACAGTAACCATAAAGGAAGCCCTATTTTACTCCTCCGTGTTCTTTCCAGGGTTCCCAGTCCAACCTCAACGAGCGCACTGTGGCCTGGGTGTCCAACATGCCCCATCTCTCCGCCGACATCGAAAGCCTCCGTCCTGACCGCGAAGGCCAACTGAAGGAGTATTCCAAAAGCATGGACGAATCCCGTCTGGAACGAGTAAGCCCCACAAAAACCTGATATGATAACCTAAAACTCCCCTGAACCATGTCCTCCCCCTGCAGGTGAGGGAGTACGAGGAGGAAATCCACTCTTTGAAAGAACGTCTGAAGATGTCCCACCGCAAGTTGGAGGAATACGAGCAAAGGCTTGTGTCTCAAGAACAACAGACCAGCAAGATCTTGCAGCAGTACCAGTGTCGTCTGGAGGACAGCGAGCGCCGCCTTAAGCAGCAGCAAGTGGAGAAGGACTCGCAAATTAAAGGAATCATCAACAGGTGACTTTTGTTGACCTGTGTCAAAGTTGAGGCCCGTGGGCCGGATGTGGCCGAAACAAAATTTTCTACAGCCTCTGAGATAATTTCTATTCATTATTGTACGGTACTCTGTATGTATTAAAAATATTTCAGATGAGTGAATGAAAATAGAAAATTGGTACTACTGTAAGACCTCACCACTTTGCGCTTCATCTTTTGAGGTCTCACTGCATAGCAGGTTGAGAAATATCCCACGATCCATTATCCTCGATCGCTTATAGCTGCAAGTGGGGCTTGCAGAATCCATTTTTGTCGGGCCTGGCAGCTGGCTTTTGCCGTCATGTCCAGCAAAAAGTGAACTGTACTTGTGCGGCTGCAATCCATTATCCTCGATTGTGTATCGTTGCAATGGAGACCAACAAAGAGCACATGAGTTTGGCTTCGGGAGTATAGTTTTATTTGTGTTTGTTTTTAAACATGTTTGTTTTTGTTTGTGTTTTAGTTTCATTTTAATTCTAGTTTAGTGTTGGTTTTAGTTTAGTTTTAGTTTAGTATTGTTTTAGTTTAGTTTTCGTTATAGTTTTGCTTTGGTTTTGTTTTGATTCTGTTTAAATTTTGTTTTAGTTTTAGATTAATTTTAGTTATAGCTTAGATTTCATTTACTTTAGTTTTAGTTTAGTATTCTTTTAGTTTGAGATTCATTTTAGTTCTGGTTTAGGTTTTGTTTTTATTTAGTTTTAGTTCTGTGTCAGTTTAGTTTCAGTTCAGTGTCAGTTTAGTTTTAGTTCAGTGTCAGTTTAACTTAAATTTTGCCTAAATTTAGTTTATTTTTCAGGGGCTCTTTTTTTGCTCTTATTTTCGCCTTAGATAAACTGCACACATGTGGCAACGATACATTATCGCCGATTGCATATTGCTGTGAGCAAGGACCGGCAGAAAGAAAATATCGTTTTATTTGTCTCACCTTGGGATATATTTTTGGGGTTCAATAGGTTCACTAGACTTTATGCAACATTTTCAAAAATGTTTATTCAGCCCTTTATCCATCTGACTTTGACAGCCCCGCCCTACACACAATTTTGGGGGAATCATCCATATAAAAAATGTTTGGATGGGGCGTATGAAAGGGACAAATCCTATTTAGCCATTTTATTTATTTTAAGCGCTTTTATTTGTTCCTATTTTCCTGTTGTCAGACTCATGGCGGTGGAAGATGAGCTGAGAGTGGGTGCCATTCCTGATATTAAGCCTCGAATCCTCACAGACCAGGTTAGTGCCTGAGTCTATATATATATATATATATATATATATATATTTAATATATAATGTTACATATATGATTATTTGTTTTTAAATCATTCCCACTCGTACCAAACATCATTCATTTGTAGTCAGCGCAGATTCTCATACATATATATACAGTAGAGCCCCGGGATACGACATAAATTCTCAGGTAATGCGTAGCGAATGCCTTCCGAACCCCGTACCCCAGATAAGAGCATTAAAATACTACTTTTGTGTCATTTACGTGTACCATATTTTTGGGAATATGATGCCTACCTTATTATAAGCCGCACTTTGGTATTTTTGTCAAATTTTGGGTTTCATCTTCTAATGTACTTAGTGAAATCCAGACAAAGTGTGTGGAAAATTAGAGAAGAAATTAACCCCTGTGCATAAAACTGAATATCAGTTTGCTGAGGTGATGTAAAGTGCTTAAAACAAAATCCTAACCTGGTGTAATTTTCGTATTGTAAGGCGCACTTAATTATAAGGCGCACTAGCGAGGTTCTCACAAATTTGGGGTTTTAAGTGCTGCTGATATTCAAGGAAATACAGTATATGATTAAATAACGTAATAAAAAATATGGATGTAAACGAAAAATGACATTTTATTTACCTTCGGTGTGACGTGATTTGAGCTGGCTTAGGGGACTAAGTGGGTGGATGTGCTGGGGGAGAACACAGAGGATTAAAATGAAAACTGATTTTAAAACTTCCACTCGCAAGGATTGTCATGCCCTTATATGATTTTGCTATCTTTAATCCTTATTTTTTAAAAACATTCCTGATTGTCGATTAGTTATGACCAAGTAACTTAGCGAGGGTAGTGTAGACCTCGTTTCCATGATTATCATGATTTTGCTTCTTCCTTTAGCATCACTGCGAGCCTTGGGACGCATAATGAGTAATACACAATTGTATTGCCGACTTACTAAGTTTTTACAAAGCATACAAAATTGTGAACTAAATGAAAAAAGAGAAAGGTATTGTAGGAGTAAGTATATAAGTATTCTAATGATGCCGTGACACAAACCAATAGCAGACCAGCCTTTTATATGACGTCTACCAATAGCAGACAGGCATCTTAGAGACAGAACTTTGAACAAATTTGATTTTTATAAATTTTTGGCCATGCAAAATAATTTGTTGTCAACATCGAATAGTAGGAACAATACTGTAAAAAGAGTCTAAAAAACATTACAGCCCTCACCGTAAAGTGAAACGTCATAAGGCGGGGTCGCCGTATCCTGGGAGCCTATTCAACCACCTTGTTGCCATCTATTTCCAAACGACCATTCCTCAGACACAAGATGGATGCGTATTCATTTGGGTGAAGCTTTACAAAGGATTATCATGCCCTCAATACTCAAAAGAAGGAAATAATGTTACTTCAGTATATATTATTGGTGTTGACAAAATGTATTACTGTGACATTTGTTTGTGCCCTGACTTTAGATTGGAAAACAAAAGCAATATTTCACTGTTTTTCCGCTTACAGCAGAAACCCAAAGAATGCTATTCAAGCACAAGCAAGCAAAAAATATATATTTGGTTGAATTATGATTAGGGTCTTGTGTTTATTTTGGAAAATTGCTTGTACTGGCAAACTGGTAAGGTGATTTTTGAGTAATATATGTCCGGCAAAATATTGAGATCTGATTTAATGAGAAAAAAGGATGTATTGATTAAAAGGATGAAAAAAAAATTCTTACATGTGTTTTCTTCATGAGTTCATTTTAATTTTGTTCATTTACTTTTTGCTTTGGTACTGATTTGTGGAGGAAAAAACGTTTTATTAATGTTTCTTTTTTTCTTTTTTTCTCTATTGCCATTTTTTGGGGGGAATTGATTTCTTTGTAAAAAAAAAAAAGTGAATATTTATTTTTATTAATTTATTTGTAATTTTCTTGTTTGATTTTTTTTATACATTTCTTTTATGATTTTTTTTTTATGTGTGATTTGTATTTCTTCTATTTTATTTACTTTTTTATTTTATCATTTATAATTTTTATTTTATACATTTTTATTGATTTTATTACATTTTATCAACATGAGATAACAAGGCGTTCTCCCCATGCCTGGGTGGGTTTCCTCCCGGCACTCCGGTTTCCTCCCACATTCCTAAAACATGCATGTCAGGTTAAATGGCCGGTCCAAATTGTCCTTAGCTGTGAATGAGTGAGTGAATTGTCTGTCTCTGTGTGCCCTGTGACTGGCTGGCGACCAGTTCAGGGTGTCCCCTGCCCACTACCCGAAGATAGCTGGGATGAGCCCCAGCACCCCCGTGACCCTACTGAGGATAAGCGGTGCAGAAAATGGATAGATGGATTGAAGATGACAATGCAAAAAAACACTAATTAAAATAAGGAAACCAATATTAAAAACCAACTATTTAAAAAAAATCAAAACAATATTAAACACCCCTAAAATAATTTTAGATAATCAACAAACAATAACAATTTTTTTAGATATTTGTTTTTTCTATGCATCACAATATATTTCTATGTTGATAGAATAATGGTATAAATATCTTCTGTAACACTTAACAGTACTATTTCGCAAAATTACATTTTTTGGGCTGTAAAATGAATAAATTAAATGTTCTTTATTCACCAAATGTAATAATCGTATTTATCGAATTAACCAAAACATTATTTATGTTTGATATTTGATCAAATTATGTCAAAGGTTGTCTCAAGTTTCTTTTACTTTTGCTTTTCTTTTACAAGTAAGGTAAATAGACAACATCAGTACTGTAATGTTATTTGAGAACGTTTTTCTTTGTTTTTCCTTTATCTTCCCTTACATTCTATCTGCCAGGGCTATGGGGGTCTCCATGGATCCTGACTGCCACTACGAAAGCGACCGGGATCCGTGATGGTCATCCAAGTGTGATCTCCGCTTCAAGATCTGCTTGCAAGTACGACCACACGCTAACAGAAACTCCTAGTCGCTATGGAAACTGGAGAAAAAAAACTTGACAATCACCATTTTGTACTATAACTCCGACTTAAGTTCGAGTTCCTTGAGGGAAACCGGCGCTTGTATGAAGATTTCAAGACTTAATCTTTACATTTAAACGGAGAATCTGACATTCCGAACTTTTTGTGAAGTATTTGGATTTTTTTTTTAAGACATACAGTATACCCCCGGTCTACGGCGACCGATCTTACAATGTTTTCACTTGTGGAATAAGATGTTTTTCTTTTTCTCTATATGACAACAATCACAAATGATTTTGTGTGACCAAAAACATAAAATTTTTGTTGGGTTACTTACATCTCAAAGATACCTATTTCCTACTAGTTTGTGTCACAGCATTATGGAAATACCGATGGGTTGTTGGCTGAATTCTGCCCCAATGCCTTTCTCTCTCGTCACTCTTTGCTTTATAAATGGCAAATATTGTAGGTATTAGCACAAAATGTGTTTTGTTGTGCTAGTGCTAATGCTAAAGTTAATGCTAAAAGGGAGTAATACGTAGGAATTATCTTGCTCAAGAGAAGTTTTTGATAGTTTTGAAGCCAGTGGTTAGACAGACAAAGATAGCATACAAATGGCTACCCTCGCTTTGTTGCATGTCTGTAACCAATTGCTGATCAAGACCACTGTACTGTATTTTTTTTACTATATTCACTATGGATCTAATAAGGTTTGCAGTGATAGTAAAGGGAGAGCAAAAATATGATAACCATGGAAACAAAGCTAAAGTTCACTTTGCGATCCTCGCCTAAGAACAGATTCATGTCACGTTCCGGGGGTTTACTATATTTCCAATTTCAAGCTATTCTCTTTTTACTTTATCATATTTCGGAACCATTATTCAAAAGTATATATATTCTCTACTTGCAATACACCGCTGATATTTTTATCTAATTAAAAAGAAAAAAGGTCCTCATCTCAATACAGGGTAATTGATTTTTTTTTTTGTTTAAGACCCCCATGAGGTCACTTAAAGTTGTTTAAATTGTCGGAGGCCTTTTTGAGACAAATGCAAATTGTATTTAAATGTCAAAGCTTTTATTTTGGGGGGAAAAAAACGTGTCATAGATGCCTTCTTTTACCATACAATGCTACTATGAACAACTGGCACAGGGTTGGGCAAAGTTTTCTAGCAAAGAATATTGAAAAAGATTCATTAACATCATTAGCCTTGGATTTTTAATTTTCTCATTATTTTTAAAGCTAAAATCAACTATACAAATTTTCTTTGCAAGATTACTCTCGTACGAAAATCCATGTCTGGAGCTTGGATATTTTGACAGTTACTGTCTCTTTAAGACATTGGCGTGAAATCTACTTTGATTGGTTTAATGTTTTTCAGTGAGCAATAAGAAACAAACTGGCCGCCATTAATCATTTATCATTTTGATAGTTTTTGTAATATTACCCTATTTTCCCCACTATTAGGTGCATCCCCCAAAATAGTCTTTTGTGATATATTTTTCATATATAAGACGCACTGGACTATAAAGCGCATGGAATTAAAGCTACAGTTAGAGCTAGAGTTGCATAAAAAATATATTTCAATTAAAATCATGTATTTACATCATGACATCTGGTTTGAACGCTAAAATACATTTTAGCAACAAACTATTAACATGTTAATCACAAGAAGGCACTCAAAGACAACTCTGTTTCTCAAAGGCAGAACAGTTACCATATGCAGTATCACTTCATTAGAACCAGGCATTTCCAATTCTATCCAACCTTATATTCCAGGCACACCTTCAAATTTCTGGTCAACTTGGGGTTTTAAAGTGCACCTTTGGTTCAGGAAAATTCAGTACTCACTAAAATTAAGTGTTAGCAAAATCCATCTTTTTGGGTCGGCCATTTTGACAGTTGCTGTCTCTTTAAGAAGAGAGTGGGCAGTGAGAAACACAATGGCCTCTATTCATTTTATTCAAATACATTTTATTGATACATTACAGACACTGGTTAGCTTTAGTTTATGCACTTGAGGTTTGCCCACACATTTGAACTACCGTAGTTTTCGGACTACAAGCCACACCCAATACATTTCTAAATGGCAAAAAGTGTACATACATAAGTTGCATGATCCCACATTGAAACGTGCGATATTTACAAAAAAAGACCTTACATAGAAGGACAATAATACCCTTTAAAAACAAACACACACAGGGAAAGGGCATTGAGACTGGGCAACACATAGAAAATAAACGAAAAATGGACACATTAGCCCCGGGATGTCAGTCATTTTAACTCGGGGGGCCACGTGAAGAAGCACTCACAGGGGGCTGGACAAAATAAAAGAAAGAAGAAAAAGAGAAGAAAGAGAGAGAAATAAAGAGAGCAGAGAAAGCAAAGAGAAGGGAAAAAGAAAAACATTCAGAACGAGAGAAATAAATAAATAGAGAGTGAAAGATAAAGAAAAAGAGAGGAGGAAAAAGAGAGAAAGAAAAAGAAAAAGAGAGAGAGAGAAAAGAGAGCCATAGAAAGAAAAAGAGGGGGGGGGAAGAGGGAAAAAGAGAGGGAGATACATAAATGAAGAGCTGGAGAAAGATATAGAATGGTAGAGAGAGATAGTAAGAGAGAGAGAGAGAGAGAGAGAGAGAGAAAAGAAAGACAGGGAGAAAGAAGATGGAAAGAAAGACAGGGAGAAAGTATGAGGGAAAGAAAGGGAGAGAGAAAAAGAAAGAGAAAGAAAATGAGAGTGAAAGAGAGAGGGAGCGGGAAAGAAAGAAAGAAAGGGACCAATGGATAAATATACTGGCTATGTTAATGAATGAAAGGGAAGGAAGGAAGAAGAGGATGAAAAAGGAGAGGGAATAAAAAGAATGAAAAAGGGACCAATGGATAAATATATTGGCTATGTTTATGAATGAAAGGGAAGGAAGTAAAAAGAGAATGAAAAAGGAGAGGGAGGAAAATAAATAATCACAAAAAGAGAAAGAAAGGGTGCAAGAGAAAAGGGATAACAAGAAAGAAAGATCTAAAGAAAGAAAGAAAGAAATAGAGATGGAGAAAGAGAATGAAAAAGAGAGAAATTAAGAGAAATAGTCAGAAAGAGGGACAGATAAATGAAGAGAGAGGGAGAAAGAATGAGGAAAATAAAGGGAGAAAGAAAGAGGGTAAGAGGAAAAAAGGGGTAGTGAGAAAGAAAATACTGAAGAAAGAGTGAAAAGAGGGGAAAAGTCAGAGAGAAAGATAGAGAACAAAAGAAAGAGTAACAGAGACAAAAAAAGAGAGTGATATGAATGTATTAATATACAGTGTCTTAGTGAGTGGCGCCTGCCTTTGGCAACAGAAAGTGGACGTCTTTAAAACCGCAGCTCGTTTTTCTCTTGTGCTTCTCTCACTGTTGTCTCACGGGCCAGATTAAAAATGTTGGCGGGCCTGATCCAGCCCACGGGCTGCACGTTCGACACCCCTGCATTGGCCGTATCTCCGCATAAGGCTGCAGTGTTAAAATTGTGTGACAAAAATTGTGGCTTTATAAGTCCAGAAATCACGATAACTTTCTACTTTTTTAGTTCTGTATTTATTTTGTAAAAAGATGCTCTGAATGGTGGAGAATATGCTGACTCATTGTTTAGCGAATCATCAACATGCTATTTAAACAAATATATAAATAAAACAAGGACGTACAGTGCATCCGGAAAGTATTCACAGCGCTTCACTTTTTTCACATTTTGTTATGTTACAGCCTCATTCCAAATTGTATTAATTTAATCTCTTATCTCAAAATTCTACACAAAATACTCCATTATGACAATGTGAAAAAGGGTTTTTTCAAATTTTTTTGAATCTATTAAAAATAGAAAACTAAGAAATCACATTTACATAAGTATTCACAGCCTTTGCCATGAAGCTCAAAATTGAGCTCAGGTGCATCTTTTTTCCACTGATCATCCTTGAGATCTATCTACAGCTTAATTGGAGTCCGCCTGCAGTAAATTCAGTTGATTGGACATGATTTGGAAAGGAACACATCTGTCTATATAAGGTCCCACAGTTGAGTGTGCATGTCAGAGCACAAACACCAAGCATAAAGTCAAAAGAACTGTCTGTAGACCTGCGAGACAGGATTGTCTTGAGGCACAAATCTGGGGAAGGATACAGAAAAAATGCTGCTGCTTTGAAGGTCCCAATGAGCACAGTGGCCTCCATTATTCGTAAATGGAAGACATTTGGAACCACCAGGACTCTTCCTAGAGCTGGCCGGCCTTCTATACTGAGCGATCGGGGATGAAGGGCCTTAGTCAGGGAGGTGACCAAGAACCCGATGGTCACTCTGTCAGAGCTCCAGCGTTCCTCTGTGGAGAGAGGAGAGCCTTCCAGAAGGACAACCATCTCTGCAGCAATCCACCACTCAGGTCTGTATGGTAGAGTGGCCAGACGAAAGCCACTCCTTGGTAAAAGGAACATGGAAGCCCGTCTGGAATTTGCCATAAAGCACCTGAATGACTCTCAGACTATGAGAAACAAAATTCTCTGGTCTGATGAGACAAAGATTGAACTCTTTGGTGTAAATGCCAGGCGCCATGTTTGGAGGAAACCAGGCACCGCTCATCACCAGGCCAATACCATCCCTACAGCGAAGCATGGTGGTGGCAGCATCATGCTGTGGGGATGTTTTTCAGCAGCAGGAACTGGCAGACTAGTCAGGATAGAAGGAAAAATGAATGCAGCAATATATAGAGATATCCTGGATGAACACCTGCTCCAGAGCGCTCTTGACCTCAGGCTGGGGCGAAGGTTCAATTTTCAGCAGGACAACGACCCAAAGCATACAGCCAAGATCTCAAAAGATTGGCTTCAGAATGTCCTGGAGTGGCCCAGCCAGAGTCCAGACTAGAATCCGATCGAACATCCCTGGAGAGATCTGAAAATGGCTGTGCACAAACGTCTCCCATCCAACCTGATTGAGCTTGAGACTTATTGCAAAGAAAAATGGGCAAAACTGCCTAAAGATAGGTGTGCTAAACTTGTGGGATCATATTCAAAAAGACTTGAGGCTGTATTTGCTGCCAAAGGTGGATCAACAAAGTATTAAACAAAGGCTGTGAATACTTATGTAAAAGTGATTTCTTAGTTTTCTGTTTTTAATAAATTCAAAAAAAGTAAAAAAAAAAACGTTTTCACATTGTCATAATGGAGTATTTTGTGTAGGATTTTGAGAATAGAGATTAAATTAATACCAATTTGGAATGAGGCTGTAACATAACAAAATGTGGAAAAAGTGAAGCGCTGTGAATGCTTTCCGGATGCACTGTATATGGTGAAAAAAAGGACATTTTCTTCCATTTCCTGCCTTTTAAAAAACTGGATGGACGCAGGGTTACGGGAAATAGGGCCACAACGGTTGTTTTATTTGTAAAATCCTGCGTTTTTTTTCGTAGTCGGGTGATTAATTCATCATGTACAGTAACTATTTCTCTTTTAACCTCTTGCCTTCAAACAAATGATTATAGAAAGGTTTTTATGTTTGTAAGGAGAAGAATTCATGTTTTAACGCAGTCTGGACTATATTATAAAAATTGTTTTTTTTCTTGGTGTAGGCCAGTCCTCTAAACAGGTGAGTTTATTCGATATTCTTCTATTTATTCTCGTAATCAAAATGGATTTAACGGATGATCTTTTGTACAAAATGATGAAAAATGATTTAGAGTATACAGATATGAGACATGATACAATAATAGTTGATTTTTTTAAAACAATGTTAGGATTTATATGATTTTTTTTCATTTTATTGTAATTGTTATATTGTCTTGACAAAATGCCATTTTTATTTTTCAATTATTTTATTGATTTTCATTTTATTTTACTTTTAAGTGTTAATGTATTACATATAAATTTATTTGACTTGAATGACTTTAATGTTATGTTCCTAAAAAAGGGCAATTTAAAAAGTAAAATAAAATTTTGTTATTTTGATTTTTTTTTTTTTACATTTTACCTTTGAAGTGAAATATTTGTCACATATACATTAATCTGACTTTAATCACTTGAACAATACGCTGTTAATTTAAGTACATTCGTTTTTTTTTATGTCATTGGCATGAGACATAAATGGTTGTATCTATTTATTTATTTCACATTTTACTTTTAAGTAAATTATTTATTTGTTACCATGACATTTATTTGTCTTTCATGACTCTCAATAATACAAAGATTAATTTTATCTTTTTAATTTAACAATGCCAAATGAATAAGAATTTCATGGTTTTATTAATTTATTTTTTAAATAAATTGCATTTAAAAAAATGATTGTATGTAATATTTTTATTTGTAATCATTAAAAAATAATAATTTCCCCACATCCTACTTGTACCAATACAAGTAAAATGTTTTTTTATAATAATTTGTATATTAGTCATCATATTTTCAGATACACTCTGTCTCCTATAAGCCAGTTTTACATCCAGTGAGTTCTTACTTTTCTCCTGCTTGTGGGTTGGCAGAATATGACTAGAATTTTTAAAAATTGTATTTGTTCATGTGTCCATTCAAGAAGTGAGCTGATGGAAATGTAAGAAAAAAAAATATATATTTTTCGTAACTTCAGTGCTAGCCTAGTCTCACAGCTCACGGATCCCTTAACAACCAGGGTCGTAGGGGCACAACTTCCTAGAGTGTGTCTTGGACAAGTACAGCCTGACAGCGCCTATACCTTTCCAGGCCTACATCTAGATAATAAATATCGAATAAATGCTTTCTTTTATCTTACTTTTATTGTTATTTTGTATTTTCTAGAAGTGACATTACCATGAGAAACATATATTACATTGTATTATATACTATTATAGTGTTTTTTTTCAAGTTTGTGGTCCAAACACAAGATATTTCCTTTAATTCCTCTATTGTCAAAAAGCACAACAAATATGATTTACGGGAAAATGTTTGAATATTTTTCTTTTAAAAAAAATGTTTTTCATTTGAGGATAAGAAACTATTGAGAACAATATGGGAAGAAATATCTTGTACTGTATATTTTGAATGATAACCACCAAGTGTGGTATATTCATGTTTAAAAAAAAAAAAAGGATGTAAAAATATTTATTTCTTGGCAGCTAACTATTCTGCACAATTGAATAATAATTGTTTTTGGGCCTCCTGGATGTAATATGTACATTTGCTTTGAAACAAGCCATTGAGAAAAGCCATAATCGCCCCAGATATTGTGCGGTGGTTGTTCAAAATAGGATTTCTTTTGTGTGTGTGTTAATAACAATATTTATTATTATAGGTATGATTGCACTTGTAATTACAATTATTGTTGTATAGGTGGATTACCATGATTTTATGTTGAAAAACCTAAAGGAATGTATACATTTTTGAGGTGATTCCCCCCTGCTCATCCCCGAGTGAATTAAATAAAGTAAAACTGATGCCAAATTTTGTCTTTTTGTCTTTGTTTTTAAAAATAATTTGAAAATAATTGATCATCTAGTTAAAGGCAATCATTTCTCATTCCACTTGGAAATCAAATTTCCAAGAAAATCACAATAACCCATCACTGCTGAGCTATTTTATGAACTGTCCGTGGACTTATCAGGATTTTTGGAGCTGGATTGGAAGAAAAGAAACGACATCAACCTCATGTGGCCGCCAGGAGTACTGATGGATCTGTCAACGTTTGTGTGTTATAAAATACCAATTAGGCCGTAAGGGTTGTGATCTATGTTTACATACTGTATGTATATATTTTGCCATTTGAAACATGATACAGACATTTAAAACAATATAAATGTTCAATCATTTGAAGGAGCAAGAAACAGAAGAGCCTGTATATTGAAATCATTTTTGCAGCATAAGCATTAGCATTTAAAAGTCCAGAAGTTGTCTAAATGTTGCTTGTAATTGTATGTACATATTACACAACCACGTCTTCAATAAAGTTTTTTTTCAGCTGTTTTTGTGGGGAAAGGTTTTGAATTTGAAATGTAGATTTCTCTTAACAATTTATATCTGTTTGTTATGTATTTATTGTCCTAACTTGGGTGTTAATCGGTGTGAGCTAAATCCTCAGAACGGGTTTTGTTGTTGTTGGACGGGATTTATCCGTGAGTTGATGTAGACCATCATGATCTAGATCTCAGGTTTTCTGATTGGCTGATCTGGTCCACCATGATGCCAAGGACGATGGTTAACTGTCAGTGAAAAAGTCCTGGACCTGGCCGATAGTCTGTCCAAAAACCGAACTGCGAGGTTCAGAAGTTGAGGCAAACTTTGAAAAATGCCAGCCTTAAATCATTCAAAATGAACTGGATCTGGATATAATGTTTTCTCTCGTGTTACCAGGGACGATGGCCAACTGGTAAGCCAGAAGGACCTGCTTGATATTCTGTACTGAATACAAACCGGAAGGTTCAGAAATTGAGACCAGCTTTGAAATATAGATCTGGATTTCAGCTTTAACCTTTAGTCTGGTAGCTTTTCTGGTCCACCATGATATATCTGAATTTCAGGTTTTGCCTCTTATCAGATTGGCTTATCTGGTCCGAGATGCTGTCGAGGACGTCGGTTAGTATGAACGACCTGGATTTACCCGATAGTCTGTATTGAATCGAGACCGAGAGGCTCATAACTGTTTTGGAGGTTTAGACAAATTCCAAATCTACTTGAGCACACTAAAGTTTCCGCTGTATGTTACAAAGTGGAGACCACTGTTGGTAGAGTTGACAGGGGGGCGTACCGCCTGGAGTCCGATTGGCTGGTCTGGCTGGGCATATCGCTCAAGGGTATAACCATCTGGCCCGGTTGCTCCGAACCCTCATCGGGGTTGTTGTAAGGCATCTTGGAAAAGACTGCCAGGCTCAACTTGACAAAGATGTTGTGTAGGGCCGCTCGGTACTCCTTGCGAACTAGGCAGTATATAACTGGGTTGAAGCAGCTACTAGTGAAGGCCAGACAATTGGCCAACGGGAAAAAATAAGTCTGCACCCTGTAGAAGGACGGGCTGATGTCCACAATGTCCAGCTGAATCAGGACACTCCACAGCGTGAGGACGTTGTACGGGAACCAGCAGGCGCAAAAGGACAGCACCACCACCGCCACTGACTTGGAGATGTCGGCCTTGCGTCGGGAGTTTCCGCCCCCCTTTAGCTTGTGGCGACAAAGGAAGCGGAGCAGGAGCAGGTAGGATAGTATGATAGTAGCGTACGGCAACAGGAAACCAACCACCACCCTCAGGAGCTGGTTCACCCCCAACCATGCGGTGCCATCCGGGAACCTGAGCAGGCACGCCGTGTCATTGCCACCACCCACTCGGCTTAGGTCTGCAAATACTCCCCTGGGTGCAGCCGCTATTAATGCCGCCGCCCAGATGAGGGTGGTAACTACCGGGGAGGTGCAACGTTCCCTGCACATGGACGCCCGGGGTTTGAGCGCAGCGGCTACGTAGCAGTAGCGTGTCAAGCTCATGGCAGTGAGGAAGAAGCAGCTAGCGAAGACATTGAGCCCTGTCAGTAGTGATACGGCTTTGCAAGCTGCCGCGCCAAAAGGCCAGCTGTAGTCTAGCGCGACATCCATCGCCCAGAAGGGCAACGCCAGGGAGAACAGGAGGTGTGCCACTGCCAGGTTGAAGACAAAGAAGTTGATGGTTCCTGTGGTTATGGTTCGCGTGGAGTACAGCAGGAACAAAACCAGCAGGTTGCCCACCATGCCAGCTGTTGCCACTGCAAAGTACACCAAGGAAATGAGTATGCGTAACCACGGTGATCCATCCCCGGCCAGTTCCAGGCCTCCCGTGTAGGAGCTGATGTTCCACGGCAGGAGCGAAGAGTTGCACCACATATCACCGCAACCATTTAAGAAGTTCCGGAAAAACTCTAACCTCTTTTGGTCGGCGTCCGACATGTTGCGGATCACCGACGCCAAGAGGCTGCCTGGCGGGGGAGGAGAGAGGAAATCTTTTAGTTTCTGAAAATAGGCACTGACCTCTGTGAAACTTGTGAAGGATTGGGACTGGCAAACAGGGGTAAGACTTCCTAAACGCCAGGCCTACCAAAACAACGCCTCTCCCCCCCAATTGATTAGGGCCTTTTTAGTTATTTTTTGCTTAACTTATTTTGTGTGCGTGTTTTAGAATGCTGAATAAATGGCATCTGGAAGTATGATACTGCTAACTCTGCCTTTCACCTCTGCTGGTTTTCTGACTCATTAGGTCAGCTAGGAGTGCAATGATGATATGAGAAATGACCAGATACACTGAGCTCCTAAAAAAAGGAAAGAGGAAATTGTCGTTGCGTAAGAGGCGCTGCGCTTTTATGAGCAAATAAGTGAATTAGCCTTGTCAGATAAACAAATGACCAACAAGTGTTAGCCGCCTAGTTTACTAATTAAATTTCACATGCTAAGAAGACGACGATTTCTCTCGTCGGTTAATTGTCAAGCACAAGTTGACTTGGAATTTGTTTTTTGTTTTTTTGCAAGATAAACACGAAAATCCATGTTATGTACGTTAGAACTACCTATAGATGCCACAAGATAGCGCCAAACAAAACCTTTCTGAAAGATGAATGAGTTTTTCCTGGCAAATAAACACCTCATAATGTTGCTTTTCTCTTCAATATTTTAGCTTTCCATAAAAACAAATCTCTTTTTTCCATTGAGAGCAAAACTTACCAAACGATTCAGATTTGTGTTGTTGTCCTTGTTCCTGTTCGACACGAGCGTCCAGCTGCAAGGCAGAATTTATTTCCAAGAAGGTGGACGACAACAATGCAATTATCGCAGGGCTGATGCTCCACCCCATCCACTTCCTCACTGGAAATGACCTTGTGATGAAAAACTGGAGCCAAATTGGACTGTTACTATAAATGCATTTTTTTCCTACTTTATCGTGGTATTTATTAATTTATATGATCGACAAGTTTATAGTTTAACAGACATTCAATATACGGTGAAAATACACCAGCGGTCAATAATAGTCAAAATAACCCAACCAAAATTCTTCTATACAAGTGTTTTTAATCAAAATGAAACTACCCGGGCATTTTAAGGATTATTCATTGAAAGCAGAAAAAAAACAATGTTTAATAAATTTAAAATGATTTTACTATCAAATCCCCCCTTTTTCAATTCAAGTCAAGTCAGAGAAATTAAACCAAGCCTGGCATTATAAGCATTCTGCTTTGCAAGTGTTTAAAAAGCACTAACAAAACTATCCTGGCATCATAGTCAATGTTTTTGTTTCTTTAAATACATTGAAGAGTTTCTTTTTACCGCTAGGAGGCGCTAAATATCAAACACCGTCCCTTTAAAGTACAGTACATTTAAATTGTTGAATTTGTCACGAAATAGTTGTAGGGGATTTAAAAGTAGTTAATAATAAATTTCCTGTACTTTATGCTTCAATGGCTAAGAAATTATTCGTGCATTAAATAATGTATTTTTCATTTATTGTGCTGAGAGATTCAATATACATACATATATATACATATATATATATATATATATATATATATATATATATATATATATATATATATATATATATATATATATATATATATATATATATATATATATATATACCAGTAATAATAATTAACTTTATTTACACAAAAAATATTGTTTGTATTCAAGGTTGTTTTACTTGTAGACTTTTGTCAATTTACAAAGTGTTTACATTCACAACACAAAAATTGAGAATAAATGTTTGTTTTCAGCATCCCTGTCTACATGAATTTTAATTCACAAATAGTAGGAGTCAAATTTTGGGCGAATTAGAAATACTTATGTATTTGAAAATGTATTAATGATGGGTTTTTTTTAATCCAAAGGCAAACTATCCTCTCATTGTTTTCTGTTCATTTTCTTATTATTTTCTATGTGTTGTGTACTTTTCTTCTTCTATTTATACAAAGGCAAAACAAGGTTGTGTCTCTGAGTCATCGTTAGCAGCCGTTAATAGTGGAAACAGCATCAACAGTGGATGAGAAAATTAGATTAGATGGCAACAGGCGGAAGAAGAAGGTTCGACAGCCGTCCAAATGATAAGCAACACTGAATAATAACAATAAAAAAACAGGATTCATTCCATTATTTAATATATGTATGCTTTTACACAAATTATGCTGAAAACTGTATTTCTATTATTCTTTTTTATAACTGTCCAAATCTAAATACGTTATTTTTAAACTTGCATCATAAAAAATAGGTAAATTCAGCAAAAGACTCAAACTCCTGGTATAATTCTTTTTTTAGTATAATAATAAAAAAAGGATAATATTATAAAGCATATTTTGACGTACCGGTAATAATATTGTGATTTATTAATTTGTTGATGGCGCTATCTGCCGGATAATTTAGGTATGGACTAGGAATATTTAAATTCATAGTAAACATATGTTGGCCTTGAGAGGGATGGGCGCAACCAGGCTGTATTGCCTACGACACACCACAGGAAGGGTGCCCCTACGATCCTAGTGGTAAAGGGATCCAACCAACCAACCAACCACTCAATCAACCAGGGATAAATTATATTAGAAGAACTAAAATAAAAATAGGTAGCATGTTTTTATTAAGTTCTGTACTTTGAATAACTCCCATCTCTACGTCTAATATTAGGATTGTAATCATAATAATACAACTAGTCAAGTCAAGTCAAGTCATGTTTATTTGTGACCAAAAAGCCATACCGCATTTGCGATATTGATTTTTGGACTGTGGACCTTAATGAAGGGCGAGATGGAATAAGAGCTTGCTCTGTCCACTCCACGCATCGGCCCGGTATTGCAGTACCTCCGGGAACGGAGCATTCGCAATGATCGCAGCAAGGCTTTAGGCCCTAACTCTCAGCCAAAAGGCCAAGCTAAGGTCAGGGCTAGGACCTTAGCTTGGCCTTTTGGCTGAGAGTAAGTGTACCGGCTCCTAGGCTTTGTAGCGTATTATGAACTGACCGATAACGGATAATGGATAATGAATAACGAAGATAGAACAATAACCCTTAAAAACCCCAACCCCCCCCCCCCCCCCCCCTTAATCACAAAGAGTCTCAAAGGGCTGCACAGATCACAGATTGCTGCAAATCACAGACTATTATTACACCATAATAATAACTATAATTGTTTTAAGTGTAAAAAATTGTGTCGACCCAAAACTTTATTAGTAAACATGCATACGGTTAAGAGACTAATTATATATATAATTTGCACAGTTTCTTCAATTCTTGGATCCTCGTCACTTCATCACGACGGCATCTGCTGGATTTATGTGTACTGTGCAGTATTGTTCTAATCCTTTGTGACGAATTTTAGTCTTTAAAAGCTTTTTGAATGATTTCGGTTTTACTTGATTCATGTTTTTTTTGCAGTACAGTATGATAATTCGAATACAGTACTGACAATACTGTAGAGGGGAAGGTCCTAATCATCAAAGCGATCATCCTCCCACTGCTTTTATCAATCAGTTTAGTTTTTATGCCTAAAAGAAACGTGCTGTTACAACTGGACCGAGCCATCTTTCGCTTTGTCTGGGGCTCAAAGTGGGAAAGGATAAAAATAGATACAATGAAAAAGAAAAAGGAAAAAGGGGAGCAAGGAGTGCCTGACCTACAGCTTTTCCTGGGAAGCAAATATGTCTCTCTCCACTTCCAAAACGCTGTGGGCCCACCCAACAACCCGAAAAGTCAAGCGATGACCCGGTTCTGGATGGGCTCATATTTGCGGAAGCTAAGGCTTGTACCAAACAATCGTTTGATTCCAGTTTCATTTAACTTGCCACCAACACATCTCTTTTTAGAGAAGTTTGATTTAGAAACACAAGAAAGTCACACTTTACAAAACCACAGGGCCCTTATTGCTATTGTGTAAAAGCGGGCAACAGTAAGTCCTGTGCGGGAGCTTGCGTTTGGCGAACCTACAACGGTTTGGAGCAACGTGAATCATCCTGCCCTCCCAAACAGACTACGAGACTTGTCATGGATGGTGGCTCATGAGGTTCTCCCAGTCAGAGCCGTAATGCACCACCGAGGAATGTCAGCGACTTCGACATGCCCTCGACCTGGCTGTGGCGCCCAGGAGTCGGTGAGGCACCTTTTTTGTGAGTGCAGCGCTGCCGAGGACTTGTGGACAATGGCCGACCAACTAGGAAAATTCCCGGACTTGCCAGCAGGGGAGGTCCCTGATGCACAGTACGTGCTTTACGGGGTGAGTCGGTCGAGGAGGTCTCGGAACGACTTTGCCAGGGATTGGCTCACTCTCACCGCCATCAAGGACGCCATCTGGACCTCTAGAAACCTGCTGGTATGGAGGTGCAGGCAGATCCCCCCAGTGGCTGTGCTCCAAATGGCTGCAGATACCATACAATCTGTGAGCGGCGGGCCTAGGACGCAGCCATAAAGAAGAATCACGGAGTGGGGAACCGGGGCTACACTGTGGGGGTCCCGGCAGCAACGGCCTGGGTTGTGGAAAGTAGAAGTAAGAAGGGAGAGGACCCACAAAGAGGACTGGAGGATGCTGCTTGGGAGGGTGGGATGGCAGAGCTATGCCCTTGCACAATAGTTTTGCCCTTTACACTTTGGTTAACTACTATTAAAAGATAATAACTCTGAAATTGTTTAATTGATGTTGAAAATGTCAGGAAAAAGTGTTAAAACTTCATTTCGTCATGTCATATTGTCAGATATAACAAAATTGTGATTATGCTTGATGGTTGTTGAGATTGTCGTGTTTGTTTTGCTGCTGTTGGTGTCGGTGGATTTGTTCAGAACAAAAAAAAATCGACTTTGGCCTGGACGGATCTATTGACACTAACAAAGATGTTACATAACGAAATTGTGAATACGCTTGATTGCTATTAAGATTTTCGAGAAGGGTTGTTCAAACCTCACATTGTGTTTGCTGTTAAACGTCATATTGAAATATATTATTGTGAATGTGCTTGATTGCTGTTGAGATTGCCAAGATTGTTTTCTGTTATCAGTGTCAATAAATTTGTTCAAACCAAAAAAACTTTGATAATTACATTTGATTATTTCTTTCAACAATAGCGCTCTTTGCTGGATCTTTTTGCCGTCTTGATGTTAAATTCATTTACATATATCCTTACATCACGTGATTGCTTTCTTTCTTTCTTTCTTTCTTTCTTGCTTTCTTGCTTTCTTGCTTTCTTGCTTTCTTGCTTTCTTGCTTTCTTGCTTTCTTGCTTTCTTGCTTTCTTGCTTTCTTTCTTTCTTTCTTGCTTCAAGTCTCTTCAAGTCCAGCGTGAAGCTAGCGTAGCCGCTAATGTGCGCCCCGATTTTGGCGTCTATGGGTTTCGAAGGAGAAAGCACGGAGTTGACATCGCCGTAAACTCAGCGGACCTCTTTCGAAAACCAGTACAGGAAGGAAGCCGATTCATCCTGCTTTCCGAGTTCAGCCATTGTTGGCGCTACGAGAGACGTGTCTACTACGTTCGCTGTCATAATAATACAACTAGTCAAGTCAAGTCAAGTCAAGTCATGTTTATTTGTGACGCCCTTAATCACAAAGAGTCTCAAAGGGCTGCACAGATCACAGACGGGCGGGACAATTGGATATTAACGCAAACTGATGTCAAGAACTTTAAGCGAAAGAACAAAGTTCAGCTGATGTCAAGAAACCACGAGACCAAGGTGCAAAAAAAAAAAACTAACTAGGTTTTGCCTTCGAGAAGCGGCGGAAAAACAGGAGCGAACGACGAGGAAAGACACACGGCGAAGGAGGGGACTGGCTAGTTTGGCCACTGAGACTGAATTTGTATCACGGTAAGGAGGCAAACATGGCGGCGCTGCTTTGCAAAACAACCGAAGACCGGCGATACTAGGTCCGGCGAAATAACAACCGGATTGTCGGAGGGCGCTCGGGTGAGGCGATCAGCGAACAGTGCCGTAAAAGTAGCGTGGAACTTTCAAGATGCCGAGCAGGGACAAGGAACATGAGGAAATCAAAAAGTCATTCGGCTTTATGATGGACAGAATGGATGTAGTCACCAAACAACAAAATACAGTGATGAGTTTAATGGCTGAAATCAAAGATTTTAAAAACAAAAAAATGGAGAAGAACCAGAGGATTATGCGCTAGAAGGACGTGTAGCAAAACTTGAACAGTACACCAGGATCAATGGCATTATTATCACCAGTCTGGACATCAAACCTCGGTCCTATGCCAAGGCTGTGGCAAATAAAAGTTTTGCAACAAATGCTGATCAAGTTTCTGCTGAGCAACAGGTCATTGCTTTAATGAGTCAAATAGGGATATATATCAATGCTGAGGACATAGAAGCATGCCATCCATTATCAAGAGGTGAGAACCACCATAAAGCAAACCATCGTGAGGTTTGTCAACAGGAAACGAAAACATGAAATCCTTAAGGAAGGAAAAAAACTAAAAGGGACAAATTTTTATTTAAATGAACTCTAAAGCAAAAAAAAAACCTCTGACATTGCAAGACAAGCTCAATTTTTGAGGAAAACACACAAGATACAAGGAACTTGAACTTCAAACTGTAGAGTATACATAAAGTTAAACGGCACTCCAGAAGAAGCAAAAATACTTTGGATTCGAGAAATGCAGGAGCTGGACAGATTTGCCTGAAGGCCTGGATAGAGCTGTAAATACATATGACACTGGACAATCTCGGACAATGATGGATTCATATGATACAATGGCATCCTGGACTGACAACATGGACACCTTTATTACAGATCACAATAAAAAAATCTATCATAATATATTAGGCCATGATCTACCGGTACTGAGCATTATTGATCACACTGACTCCAATCATTTAAAATTAGATTACTTCGATCCTGACCACAAATTTCTATCAACTAGCTCAGATAATTGCAAATATTATACTGGAAATGAAAACAATACTTTGGTTAAATCTGAAGGGAAATTCTCAATAATTCACTTTAACAGTAGAAGCATGTACACAAATTTTGAAGACATCACAGAATGCTTAAAGCACTTTGAGAACCCGTTTAGAGTGATTGCGGTTTCTGAAACGTGGTTCAATGAGGAAAAGGGCGGCGAAGCTCAGGAGGTAGAGCGCTCGTCTTGGGATCAAAAGATCGCAAGTTCGATTCCCGGCTCCTCCGTGTTATATGTAGAAGTGTCCTTGGGCAAGACACTGAATCCCTAATGCCCCCAATAAGCAGGTCGGCGCCTTGCATGGCTGCATGGTCGCTATTGGTGTGTGAGTGTGTGTGTGAATGGGTAAGTGTGAAGCACATTGTTAAGCGCTTTGACTTGAAAAGCGCTATATAAATGCAGACCATTTACCATTCAAAAGGGAGTTGATTTTAAATTAAATGACTATAATTTGAACTATGTAAATAGAACAAACAAAATAGGAGGAGTAGCTATATATGTACACAAAAGATTCAAATCGAAGATAATACAAAACATGTCCTTTGTAATTGATGATTTACTTGAATGTCTTACAATAGAAATTATAGATGAAAAAGGAGAAATATTATAGTCAGTTGTGTATATAGATCACCCGGCTCAAATCTTGAAACCTTCACAAACTGGGCTGAAAAAACATCTCATCTCATCTCATCAGCCGTACCGCTTATCCTCATTAGGGTCGCGGGGGGCTGGAGCCCATCCCAGCCATCTCCGGGCAGTGGGCAGGGGACACCCTGAACTGGTTGCCAGCCAATCGCAGGGCACACAGGGACAGACAACTCATTCGCTCATTCACACCTAGGGACAATTTGGACCGGCCAATTCACCTGAAATGCATGTTTTTGGAACGTGGGAGGAAACCGGAGTGCCCGGAGGAAACCCACGCAAGCACGGGGAGAACATACAAACTCCGCACAGGAAGTCTGGAGCTGGATTTGAACCCACAACAGGTTCCCATGACATGAACTGTGCCGCACAAGCGCTAACCACTGCGCCGCCGTGCTGCCCTCTGAAAAAATATATTCAACAATAAGCGCCAAAACACTATTTATTTGTGGAGATTTCAACATCGATCTAATGAATCCAAACAAACATAAAAACATTGATGACTATATTAATGTAATGTACAGTATGAGTTTGTACCCAACTATATTAAGGCCTAGTAGAATCACTTCACACAGTGCAACACTCTTTGACAATATATTTACAAGTAATATTGAATTTAGAAACATCAGCGGATTACTGGTTTGTGACATTTCTGATCACCTCCCAGTATTTACAGTGTATGATGAAAAGGTTACTAGACAAGAATCAACGATGGAATATTTTTGCAAACGAGTTAGAACTGAAGAGACTATTATATCACTCTATGGGGACTTAGTTAAACAAAACTGGAATGCTATATATGGTATAGATGAGGTGGATCGTGTGCTTGACATAATTTGGGAAATATTCACAAACAAGTATAACAAAAACTGTCCAATGAGACAAACTAATATTAAGAATAATTCTGTAAAGCATCCATGGATTACTAAGGGTTTATATAATGATTTTAAGAAAAAAAACACCTTATATAGAAAATGTATTAAACTAAGAACTGAGGAAGCCGAATCACGAAATAAAACGCATAAAAACAAATTGACAGGAATAATAAGAGCGATCAAGAAATTATACTATAGCAATTTATTACACAATATCAAAAGTAATATTAAATGTATTTGGGCTACTGTATATTAAATACTCTAATAAAAGGAAAGAATGTAAGTAATGCATATCCAAACTATTTTATTGATAAGAACAGTGAAAATTATCATTTAAATCAAGTTGTGGAGAATTTCAAGTGTCATTTTGTGAATGTTGGACCAGAGCTATCTGCAAATATCCCAGAGTGCAGGAGTAAGCAATTTGAGTCACTGCGCTGAGGCGCATGCGCAAAGTTAAACACGCGAATTTAAACCCGAGACTGACTGCGGTTGAAGTGGAAAAACATATTACAGAGCCCCAAACATGTCTTTTTCAAAGCGTGCAGTGAAGAGAAAGGTCGGTGATGAGCACAGACAATTTCTGGAATAGTGGGAAGTGCAATATTTCTTTGTTGAGCACAGGGGCGCCCCAACATGTCTTATTTGCACTGAAAAAGTTGCCGTGCACAAGGAATACAATTTGAGACGTCATTATACAACTAGACATGCTGATGAGTATGAAAAATACCAGGGAGATGAGCGAGTCAACCAGGCTGCCAGTCTTAAAACATGTTTAATGAGGCAACAAGATTTCTTTAAGAAAGCAACCAAAGAGAACGATGCAGCAGTCGAAGCTAGCTACGTAGTTAGCAGACATGGGACCAAGTCACACATGTGCAAGTCTCAAGTAAGTCTCAAGTCTTCACCTTCAAGTCCCAAGTAAGTCCCAAGTATTTTTTTCTTGGGCAAGTCAAGTCACAAGTCAAGTCCCGAGTCTTAGATTGCCAAGTCCAAGTCAAGTCACAAGTCATAAAAACAGCGACTCGAGTCGACTCGAGTCCAAGTCACTAAGTCTCAAGTCCCCATGTCTGGTAGTTAGTGAGATGATTGCTAGAGCAGGAAAGCCATTCACAGAAGGTGAATTTGTCAAAAAGTGCTTAATACAGGCTGCACATATTGCCTGTCCAGAAAAGAAAGGGCAGTTTAAAAACATCAGCCTTTCTGCCAACAGCGTGGCAGAGCGCATTTCTGACCTGTCAAGTGACATTTATGAGCTCATTGACTTGCAGTGCAACTCTGCACTCAAAGCTAGGTTCAGGAAGGTGAGTGGAGAAGCAGACAAGCTTGGGCAATTTTTAAGAGAGTTGACACCCAGCTTCCCTGAACTTTCCCGAGTGTTCAAGCGGACCATGTGCCTTTTTGGAAGCACATACTTGTGTGAGAAGCTCTTCTCCACCTTGAACTTCAATAAGTCCAAGTGCAGGTCCAGACTTACTGATGAGTACCTTCAAGCCCTACTGAGGGTCTCCACTGCTTCCTCCCTCAAGCCAAATGTGGCTCGGCTATGTGAGAAGAAGCGCTGTCAGGTCTCTAGCAGCAAGAAGTAGGCAAGAGAAGCCTTATTTAGAACAGTTCAGGTTTAATGTTATATTCATGTTCAAAAAGTTTGTGGAATAATCGTCTGTATCTGCTGTATGATCATTTTCATTTATTTATTTAATTATTATTTTGTGTTAAAAATAAAGGTATTTGAGAACATTGGAATGTTTTATCAGCGCTTTTCTTGTGGAAATCCTGACGTGGCCCAGCCTCATCCAGGATCTGCCTCTAGCGGACCCTAGGTCAATTGAGTTTGAGACCCCTGCTCTAGACCCTCCAGAGGCTATGGAGGTGGATCGTACATCGCTGTCCGTCCAGGAGTGTCAGCGCCGACTCTCTACCGGCCTCTGTCTGTACTGCGGAGGGCAAGGACACCGGGCCCATCAAAGGGGGGAGCTCACCGAACGATTGGGGTCGTCCGGTTGGGTTCCGTCCACACCCCGATTCCCCTGACCGGAAGGCCAAGGCTCCAGGTGCACCTTCAAAGTTCCGGGTCAATCCAGTCCCTGTCCACCCTTGTGGACTCGGGCGTGGAGGTCAACATCCTGGATGCGGCCTTCGCCCGGAGTATGGGGTTAAGAGGCATTCCCCTTCCAACCCCAGTTCCTGCCCAAGCGTTGGATGGGCATCTATTGGGCACGGTAACAGAGTAGGTGGAGATGAGACTTTCTGGGAACCACCGCGAGTGGATTAGTTTCTACCTGCTTCCTTCCCCCAGCCAACCGCTCGTCCTGGGTCAGCCGTGGCTGGTTAAGCACAACCCTCACTTGGACTGGCGGACAGGAGCGGTCTTGGAGTGAAGGGTTGAATGCCAACGAACCTGTTTTCACACAACCTCTCATCCTATCCTTTCCAGGTCTCCTCCCGCAACACCTAATCTAGCTGAGGTTCCCATCAGCTTGCCGGTTTGCCAGTCCTGCTTTCCTGCTCGCCAGCCATCGGGCTCCAGGTGCACCTTCAAAGTTCGCCTGTCTCAACGTCAGTCTGTCTGCCTGCCCGATCCTCTGTCCGCATGTCTGCCTGACTAGACGTCCGTCGGGGCGCCTAGACCGCTGGTCCGTCCGCCCGGTTCGCCTGCCTGCTTACCAGCCCACCGGTCTCGACGTCTGTCCGCCCGGCGGTACAGACGTCCGTCTGTCCGAAGTCCGTCCACCCGCCCGTCTCGACGTTCGTCCGTCCGCCTGCCTTCCCACCGGTCTCGACGTCTGTGTGCCAGCCAACCCGGATCGTCCGTCGGCGTGTCTCGAGACCGGCCTGCCATGAAGCCCGCCTGCCAGTCTACCTACCGCCTGAATCTGGACCAACCTGTTCCGCGCTGAGGTCGTTCCCGAGGTTTCGGCTCATCGGTTCTTCCACCTTCGGACCCGTCCCCTGCCGCCCCTTTGGATGCCGGCGAGGGGGTCTCCGTCCATTCGGAGGAATTCTGAGGACTACCTGTGACGCTCCTTGGGATTATCGGTGACGTATTTTTGGATTTACTTGTGGATTACCTGTGTTTTCCTGTGACTCTTTCTTGGTTTGTCTGTGATGACCTGTGACTTACCCTTGGATTAATTTTTTTTTGTGTCTTGGGACTTCCGTCCCTTGAGGGGGGGAGGGGCTCTGTCATGATTGCCGAAGTGAAGACACCTGTGGCAATCGTTTGGCGCGCTGGAGCGCGCTCTCTGATAGGCTGACGTTCTCTTCTTAAGCAGTCAGCGTCCAGACAAGGACAACGAACGCAATTGAGTCCGAGATTCCATTCTGTGTCGTGACATAAAATGTAAGCGCGGGATGGCAAAGGAGGTTGGTTCTGACTCATTGTCATTTTGAGATTTCACGTGATTTATAGAACAAATATAACGATTATGTTCTTATCAATTTTAGATGAGTGTAATTTTTATAATAACAATCCTAATTTAAAAAAAGAAACAAAAAAGGAAGGGATGATGCTGATTGATTGACATGCTGTGACGTCACGTTATTGTGTTTTTATTTATTTATCAAGGGAAAAATTGTTAATGCATTGTTTCTGTTCTGTATTGGCGAGTGGACTCATTTACTCATTATTAAAAATAATTTTGATAATAATAAAAAAGAAACATACAAAAAAGTTACACAGGAGATTGCTGTTGATTCATAGACATGGTGTGACGTCACGAGATTATGTTTTTTTTTAAAAAAAGGAAGCATACGAGGTTAAGGGGGAGTTGCTGCTGTTTCATTGACAAGTTGTGATGTCATGGTATTGTATTAAGATAATTTTGATTGAGTTCTCAAATATTTCATTAATAGGTGATTTGCAATTAAACTGATTACAATTTGAAAAAAATAATATTACTTCAAAAAAAAAAAAGTAAGCGCGGGAGGTGAAGGTGGGCTTCTGCGCACGCGCGGTAATGCTCGTCCTCTCTCTTCGTTATCACCGTTAATCACGTTATCTCTCGCCTTCACTTGGACTCCAGGGAACCAAACGGAACCACACCGGACCACAGCCGGTACGGCGGAACCGCAGTGATTTGGACCTTTGTTGAAGTTTTGTGGAGCCCCCCTTCCCGCCGCCGAAAATGTCGCCTTTGACGGGACTTAAACGAGGTAAAGAACGACACACGAGTTGGCTACTTGTCACTTGTTTCGAAGCGACGTCCTGGGACAACTAAACACCCACCCACCCTCTTTATTTTCTCCTTTTGACTCCCTACACTCGTCTTTCTTCTCTTCTTTTGACCCCACTCCCTTTTTGTTATTCTGCTATAATTGGAAAAAAATATGCTTTATTTTTTAATTAAAAGTTGGCACACAAAACATGGCTGCCATTGTGGCGGATAACCAGGGGGGATTAACGGGCATTCAGCCTCCTCCCAACAACCCCCCCCCCCCCCTCGCCCCCACTCCTATCAATACGATAGCTTCGCATTTTAAATGTCTTCATAAAGTGCTTGCAATTATAAATATATACGATTATGCCCCTCCCCTTGCACCTGACCCAGGGCCCTCAACAGAAACCTGATAATTTGTTGTGCTTGTTTCCACAACCTTGCTCCTAATTGGAGGGAAGAAAACAGTGTCATATCTAAATTTTCCTCTAAAACAAATGATTCCTAATAAATCATAAACAAATGGATAAAATGTTTTCAATCCATTGCATTGCGTGTGAGGGAGTGCAGGCAGATGTTTTCTGACCTCTTTGGAACTCGGAATAGACATAATCCAATGACAATTCAAAAAGCGTTTAAGAGACAAACATTTTCAAATAAATCATAAAACAAATGTATTAGAATCTTTCAATTTGTTGCATCGGGTGTGGGGAGTCATGGCAGATGTTCCTTGACCCATTTGGCACTCGGAAAAGACCTAATCCAGTGCCTTATAAAAATATGTTTAAAAGACAATATTTTAAGATAAATAGATTTAAAAATAGATGATTTCGGACTTCTTTGGGACTCTGAATAGACATAATCCAGTACTATATCCAAATACGTTTTAAAGAAAAATAATTAATATAAGTTGTAAATCAATTATATAAAATTTTCAATGTTTTGCATCGTGTATGAGGGAGTCCATGCAGATGTTTTCTGTCCTATTTGGGACCCTGAAAAGACTTACTCCAGCGCCTTATAAAAACACACTATTTAAACAAATATTTTTTTTCTGACCTTTTTGGGACTAAGAATACAGTTAATTTGTCGATCAGGGTTTGATGGCTAATGCTTGTTTTGAAGCAAAATCGAAATGTATTTAACTGTTTTTCCTCTGAGTATTGTCATCTTAATTTAGATTTAAGATGCATATTTGAAGTGATGCGCTTTAATAAATGCATTTTGAAATATACATTTAAGTCACAATAAATTGCTAGAAAGATAAAAATGTAATGCTTTTTCAACATCTGAATTTAAAAAATACAATTGAAAAAAATATAAGATTATACTTCCATGTTTTTAATAACAAATGAACAATTTTAAAGTTTTTTTTTTAATAATAATAATAATTTGAATGAAATGGAGAAAATACCATAAGGAATATACATTATTTAAACACATGAACTTTTTTTTGTTTCATAGTTTTTTTCATATTATAGTTTGTTTTTATTTTTTAAATCATGTTTAAATGTCTTGGCAGCACGGCGGCGCAGTGGTTAGTGCGTGTACAGCACAGTTCTAAGGTCTTGGGAACCTCCTGTTTGGGTTCAAATCCACTTACTGTGCGGAGTTTGTATGTTCTCCCCGTGCTTGCGTGTGTTTCCTCCGGGCACTCCGGTTTCCTCCTACATTCCAAAGACATAAATTTCAGGTGGATTGGCCGGTCCAAATTGTCCCTAGGTGTGAATGAGCGAGCGAGTGAGTTGTCTGTCCCTGTGTGCCCTGCGATTGGCTGGCAACCCGTTCAGGCTGTCCCCTGCCCACTGCCCGATGATTGCTGGGATGGGCTCCAGCACCCCCGCGACCCTACTGAGGATAAGCAGTGCAGCTAATGAGATGAGATAATGAAATGTTTAAATGTATTTACATTTATAAAATTCACAAGACTTGTCTTCTACCTGTTGTCCATTTTTTTTTTACTTTTATGCTGATTTGTTAAATTCTTGATTTTTGTTGCAACGTGCTTGAAAAAATGAGAAATGTGAGAAATCCAAATCAAATGAATTCACTCCATCAGGCAATGTAGACTAGTAACATACAGTCAAGAAAAATGAAATAATTCAATTTGAAAATACATTTAAGGGCAGTGACAGTATGGTTTTTAATGGGAACGTAATGGAAACTTGTAATTGCTGACAATTTTGGAAAATAAAATTAGCATAATAGGAACAGCTTTAATTTGCAATACCAAATGGCTATCTGTTGAACATCGTAAATTATGTAATCTCTATTCCTTTTAACATGCAAACAAGACATGGTAAACACCTGACAGTTTGGATGCTGCTGTTTTGGTTTACAAAGTGAATAACAGAATCACTGGTGGCCTGTGTGAGCTGGTTCCAATTTTATTTCCATTCTTACTTTTTTTTTTTATTAGACCTAATCTTTAGGTTCAGTAAATTTGTTGTTTTCTTAAGATGCTGCTGTTTTGGTTGCAAAAGGTGAACAACAGAGTAATTGGTGCCTTGGGCAAGCCCATTCTGATGTGTTTCGGGATCCGAAGATCATGCATCCATTTCATTTATTTTTATTTATTTTTTTAAGATTATGGCTAATTTTCATGTTCATTTCATTCATTATTATGTGCAAATGAGAAATTATTAACAACCCCTATTGACTATTTGGATGCAGTTGTTTTGTTTTTCCAAAGGAAGTAACAATTAGAAAATGGTGCCCAGTGCGAGCTAATTCTGATCAGTTTTGCAATCCCAAATCCAGTGCTTTTGAAAAGCAAAACAAGATAAAAAATCCGTATTTCATCCTTCCCTCCCCTCATCAACATTTCTCCTCTCGCCCCCTGCCACCCCCCAGCCGTATGTGTCCAACCCAACATGTGGGGAGGTAATCCCAGCTATTAGGGTAATCTCCTCTGCATGCCGATCAATAGAGGAGGGTGTCTGGTAGATTGCGGGCATCTACCAGACAAGGGAGGGCAAAGGAAGCTTGGGTAGAGGGGAGCGTGGGTACAGAATTTGGGCTGAAGAAAAAATGATTTAATCATGGCGATTGGGTCAGAGGGCTAAAGTCTGGGGCGAGGGGGGGTGGGGGGTGGATTGAGCACACCAGAAAACGAGAGAAGCAATGTTGTGCTAAGTGGTAGACATATTTATTCATACAATATTGTCCGTTGTGGACAAATCAGTCACAAGGACTACATTGAGTTGTACTAATAAACAAGTTAATGGTTTTCTAATTGTTGTGAAGGTTACTATAGTATCAAATTAAAGAAATCTAGTGTCACTTTGTTTTCTGATAGCGGGCCGGAACTACAGTCCAGGTGTAAGGCGGCGTCGATGAGTAAGATATTTGCCGATTCCTGTCTCCTGTTTAACCCCGGGAAGATATCGTCCTTCTGCGCCAGGGCCTCGGGTTACTATAGCATTGTGTAAAAGATGCAGTAGCCCCGACGGAGAAACCTAATCCCAACCCTGCCGCCAGCTGTCATTCTTTTACTTTGCCGCAGGGCAAAATGGCTGACCAACACGTATCGCTTTACCTCGCCGCAATCTTCAGATCAATGTCTGATTGATCACAAATATGCTAGGGATTACAGATTATCTATAAATTTACATTATAATCTAAAAAATGAAATGAATAAATCAAAATTGGTTTGATTTTGTCTGTAATGAAGCGCAAATTTTTTGTTGGTGAGAAACTCCAAAATATGCAGGACATGCGGCTGTCGAGGACCAGGTTGCCCAACCCTGAGTTAAAGCTAGCAAGATCTTTAGATTTCTTTGAGATTTGCAACATCACATATTTTGTGGCCTCTGTTTAAAGGTTAAAACAAATTAATTAATCAAGAACTAAATCATAGATTATCAAATGTATCCATCTTTATATTCTAATTGGATGTTTCGCAAAAAAATTGTAAAACATTAGTATTAAGTAAATAAAAATCCAACTAGTTTTAAATTAGTTTTTTTAACTAATTACAATTCATTCAAATTTTAAAATACAGTTATGATAGTGGACGTATTAGTTATAACAAAATGCTTGGTGACTCTTTTTGCTACCAATTTTTAAATCTCATCTCAACACTAACATAATCTGCATTTTTTTTTTGTAACCGGCGAACCAAAAAGCAACACGAAAAGAAATGGCGATTCAATCCTGACCTTGTTGAGATAATCTAATCCCTGTTGAGAGTGCTTTTTTTAGAGAGCAAGTTAATACGTACAGATTATATGCCAGTGTCTCCCACACTAGCCAATCCATGTTCAAAAGACATTGGGGAAGAGGCTCAGCAAAAGCACAAATTAAAACTCAAAATATTTTTCCAAAAATGTGAAACCTTACGAATCATCTACGCTCCCTCACTTGATTTTAATTTTACGATAAAAAGCCACTCACGGAGCAGTTTGCCCAGCACCGTGAAGAGTAATAATCCCTGTATGTGTTGTGCAACAGCACACTGGATTGGGCGATGTTAGGGGGCGGGGCTAATTCTGCACAAATTCCACCATTTAATCTCTTAGGTAGATGAGGCTTTTTGCCCACTCCAGTGTTGTTTTTGTAGGTCTCTTGAGGATTCTTGGAGGTGTCTCCAGTAAAAGCTATATGAATGTGACAAAATAATTACCACCCCTTTATTAATTTATTTTAATCTATTTCCCTGTTTTCTTGAACTTGACTCTCAACAACCCAAATAGGCCATCTTTGTCTTTTCTGTTTACCACAACCTCTTTGATGTCAGGATGGGGCTATTTAACGAATCCAGCATTAGAGCTCTTAACACATCCAGTCTTTACCAATTTCTTTCAGGGATTAACTAGAGCTAATCTTTTATTTGTGTTTTTGACTATTGTGTTATTGATTTCTTCTGGCCCTGTCATGTCTGCACGTAAATCAAGTTGGATTAGAGAAAGATATGCGCTAGTGCCTGTCCAATGTAGATATTTTACAGGAAAAATAATTGATTTTTAGAATAATTGGTTTATGATTTATAATATAGATAACCTTTTAAATAACTTTTTCTGTGTTCATAACGTAAAATCACTGTCGTTAAACATTTTAAAAGATGCTGAGTGATAGAAGACATGTTGTTTGCGAGTTGCTTATTCTACACATGATCCTAATGGTGCTTTCATGGTACATTCACAATGTCAGTAACTCACATTTTTTCCACCATTTTATGACATCTCATCTCATCTCATCAGCCGTACCGCTTATCCTCATCAGGGTCGCGGGGGGGCTGGAGCCCATCCCAGCCATCTCCGGGCAGTGGGCAGGGGACACCCTGAACTGGTTGCCAGCCAATCGCAGGGCACACAGGGACAGACAACTCATTCGCTCATTCACACCTAGGGACAATTTGGACCGGCCAATTCACCTGAAATGCATGTTTTTGGAACGTGGGAGGAAACCGGAGTGCCCGGAGGAAACCCACGCAAGCACGGGGAGAACATACAAACTCCGCACAGGAAGTCTGGAGCTGGATTTGAACCCACAACAGGTTCCCATGACATGAACTGTGCCGCACAAGCGCTAACCACTGCGCCGCCGTGCTGCCCCATTTTATGACATTTTAAGTAAAAATTAATCAGTGTTTGGTTGATAATTGGCAGTCAAAATCGGGCCAATGAATTGGTGGGTCCTGGCTAATTTCTTATGCTACACAAGATTCTAACAGTACTTCCCTAATGTCGGTATATATATTTTTTTCATTTAATGACCTTTTAAATGGAAACCAATTCATGTTTAGCTGAGATTTGACAATCAAAATCGTCGGATAATCGGTGGGTCCCTTCTAGTTGCTAATGCTAACATGATTCTTACAAAGAATGACAATAAAAGTAAATTCTTTTCTTCTATTCTATTCTATTCTATTGATGCATAGTAACTTGCAATTTTCTGCTCGTTACAACATATTAAGCGAAAACCGTCAGTCTTTTGCTAAAATGGGCCAATTAATGGGCTGGACCTTGCTTGGTTCTAATGCTACACATGATCCTAAATGGATTCATGGTACTTTCACAATGTCGGTAACCGATTTTATTTCTCCACATTTAATGACATTTTGGGGTTTTTAAGGGTTATTGATCTATCTTCGTTATTCATTATCCATTATCCGTTATCGGTCAGTTCATAATACGCTACAAAGCCTAGGAGCCGGGACACTTACTCTCAGCCAAAAGGCCAAGCTAAGGTCCTAGCCCTAAAGCCTTGCTGCGATCATTGCGAATGCACCGTTCCCGGAGGTACTGCAATACCGGGCCGATGCGTGGAGTGGACAGAGCAAGCTCATATTCCATCTCCGAAATGCAAAAATCAAAGAGGCCAAGCTAAGGACCTAGCATCAAAAGGCCAAGCAAGGCCAAGAAGGCCAAGCTAAGGACCTAGCATCAAGGCCAAGCTAAGGACTTGGCATCAAAGCCTTGAGCAATCAATCTTTAAGTGAAAGGAAATCATTAATTTGGACAGCTGTTTTCAGTTTACATCAATCCATCCATTATCTGTACCGCTTATCCTCAGTAGGGTCGTGGGGGTGCTGGAGCCCATCCCAGCCATCCTCGGGCAGTGGGCAGGGGACACCCTGAACTGGTGGCCAGCCAGTCACAGGGCACACAGAGATAGACAACCATTCGCTCGCTCATTCACACCTAGGGACAATTTGGACCGGCCAATTACCTAACATGCATGTTTTTGTAATGTGGGAGGAAACCGGAGTGCCCGGAGGAACCCCACGCAACCACGGGGAGAACATGCAAGCTCCACACAGGAGGTTCGATCTCATGACCTCAGGACTGTGCCACGGACACGCTGCCGTGCTGCCCCGGTTTACATTTGAATTGTTAAAATAGTCCATCGAATCGGCCTGTCCCTGATATACAGCCTTGTTTGTTTGTAACTAATTGACATTATGTTTGACAATTGTAAACGCGAAAGATTGTTGGGACACACAAAAGCTTTGATTTGTCATTGCTGGCAGGATTATTGGTGGCAAGACAGTCAATGCGAAATGCGGTTTAGCAACACAAGCATAAGGACGGTCACATGCTCACTCTCCAGTCGGCGCTAGCTTGGCACAGGCCCGCGGGAAAATTTGGATGACCTCATCAAAAATTGATATTTTCTTTCATTGCTGTTGTGAGTAACAATTAGAAAGAGATTCTAAATTTAACCATAAATCTGTGATGATGCTTTTTTTGAGGCCTTGGCAGGACATAACACGCAAAGTTTTGGAGCACAGGAGTTTTTTTTTGTGTGTGTGAGGGCACATGCATGAGAGCAACAGAGAGGCCATCTAACCATGGGGAGTTTGTGCTGAGCTGGTTGTGGTACGTCAGGATGAATCAATGCCAGGACAGCTGACTGGACATGCCTATTCATCTGCCAAAGAAAAGGGAGAGAAAAGGGGCGAGAGGCATTCTAAAAGATAGGAGCGCACTCTAACCCCTCCCTTCCCATCCTGCACATCCCGCACCCCACCCCCTGCCCCGGAGCAACATTACTCTTTGTGCACCTCCGAAGCACAAGAGGTGAAAAGGACACAGACGAGGAAAAAAAGTGTGTGTGTGTGTATATATATA
The DNA here is from genome assembly GCF_059441175.1 of Urocampus carinirostris. Taxonomy (NCBI): domain Eukaryota; kingdom Metazoa; phylum Chordata; class Actinopteri; order Syngnathiformes; family Syngnathidae; genus Urocampus; species Urocampus carinirostris. Next base: position 6,369,848 of record NC_142350.1, on the reverse strand, counting down.
TATATATATATATATATATATATATAAAAATCTTTTTTCACATTTTTGGTTGACAGCGTGTAATAATTTATTTTTAGACTTACTTATTACGAGAAGTTGGCCTGAACTTCCTGGAACGGCTTGATCCTGACTACATTGAAGATGCTTGAATCACAGAACTTTGCAACATTTGGTTGCATGACCAGCTGTGGAAGGCGGGTGACGCTGAAGCAAAATCCGCTAACAATTACACAGCTGCCAGTGGCAAGCAATAGCCTGCAGCAAAGTGGCTACCCTAAGTGGCCAGAGAAGGAAACAGGAAAAAAGGTGGACTCTGTGACATTTGCTTCCATTAAAGGCGAGTCACACTGAAGGACACAGCAAGGATTATTTACACAGAGCAGCTAACAATAAGCGGCTAGTGGCGGGAAAATCATAGCGAAACTACAGAATTATTTTTGAATCATTACAAAAAACAGGAATAATCAAAGATGTTACTTGCTAGTTGCTAATCCTGAACATTACATTTATTAGGAATTTATGGTACTTTCACAATGTTGTTGACTTCAATCTTTTTCATGTTTTGACGGTTTAAGTGAAAACCGATACACATAACATTGGATAAAAACATTCTTTTATTTTCAGGCAAATTTGAATGTGTAAGAAAGTCTAGAGTGATTCATCACGTTGAGTGCTAGTTATTGCTAAAGGCATTAATCCTATTTCTATGAACGAGCTAATACACATTCAATTCTACCTGTGAGTCTTTCGTAAGTGTTCGTGTTTTTGGTTTTGACGGACTGAACCTAATAACATGGTTAATCCTGTCGTGTATTTTTTTAAAGGGGGAAGGGGGGGGGGGGGGGTGTCACTGTCACATGTCAACACCAAATTTAAGGAGTTTCTCATTTTGTGGACAAAGGCTCTTAGTGCTGCGTTAGTAGACCTCCCCCCCAGACTGATGGCCCGCTTCTTTCCATCTGTTGACTTCGTCCCCATTGTCCTATAACCTTAACCCTCAAATCGCCATCCTTCGGTTTTGCCCGCCCCTTCCCTCTCCAAACTGCGTGCCACATTAGCCTTGCGCTAATGCTAATCCTATGCCGTCTGTAAACACCTGCCTCCTTCCGGACGGAATCTCCATTTTGGACTGCTTTTTACAGACCCTGGCCAGTCCCAGTGATATGGGTGGGTGGCAGTGTTCCCTCTAAGCTGCGCGCGTGCGCAATTGCACACTGCTCGCACATTCACAGCGCACAAGAAAATCTAGCCTGCGCACAAAAATGAGGGCTCAAAATTACTAATTAAGAAGCAACTTAAGTCAAAGTTGCAGTGCATGAAGGTAAAAATACATGGGTTCCCCTGACGTTGTGTCCTAAATGCAGTATTTTGAAGTCGAGTCGAAGTAGAGAGAAGTTGAGTAAAGTTAGTAGAGAACCGGCTTCTTTGGCTCGGCTTACTAAAAGGAACCGGCTCTTTCAGGTCCTAAACGGCTCTTCAGGTTGTTTTTTCTTCTTTAATCCCAACATGACCAAATATTACGTAAAATTATGCACAACATGACTTAAAGGATGGGGGGAATAGAACAAAAAAGAAAAAAATATTAAAATGAAAAAGTAGTGAAAAGCTAAGAAAAATAGAAACAAAAGGAAGAGAAAAAAAGAAGGAAACATTTAGAAAAAAAAGCCGAAAAGAAAAAAATGTAGGAAAAAAGTAAATAGAGAACAAAAAGAAAAAAGTAAAAAAAAAGTAGAAAAAAACACTGAAAAAAGAAAAAGTTTGTGTTGCATTCAAATAATTTCCAATTATATCAAGTGAATCTTGTTGCCAACATTGTACTTCTACTTAAAAATGTGATTAAGTACAGTTCTTACTTACAACCGACTAAATAAGCCCCCCAAAATGTTGATATTATGCGACAAAATATATCAGGAAATAAAAAATGGATATCTTGTGAAAGAATTGAAAGAACAAACGACGTTTGTAGGCTGTACAACCTTTGCAATAGTACATGAGTCAATTCATTCAAAAGTGAAAAATAATTTTGCATTGCCGGAAACTCAGGAAAATGTAACTTGATGTCAAATTTTGGACATGTTTGATTAATTATCTTGCCACACTTGGGATTATGGTTGCTCAGTGTTGTTTCAAGCGTTGCTCACTGACTTTGTGGGAACGCTCAGACCCGTGGAAAATTAGAGGGAACATTGGTGGGTGGTACTGGGAATTTTGGAATTAATTCAATCCAAGTGAATACACTGTAGTATCAATCGGTACGGATCCAATACCGATACATTTTGCTCGGAAGTGCCATGATCATTGAATAATTGAACTGGCTTGAGTCGGTTTATAATTATGATAAACACAGT